>NW_007036702.1:0-89050 GCF_000164805.1 Carlito syrichta
GTGTTGCCGGGCTCGGTGGCTCAGCCTGTAATCCCACGCCTTTGGGAGGCTGAGGTGAGTGGATTGCCTGAGCCCGCGGGTTCGAGACCCACCTGGGCAGCAAGACCTCATCTCTACAATAAATCAAAAAATCAGCCGGGCGTGGTAGCGCATGCCTGTAACTCCAGCTACTCGGAAGGCTGAGGTGGAAGGATCGCCAGAGCCCAGCAGGTCGAGGCTGTGGTGGCCGGGAGCGGCCACTGCACTCCAGTCTGGGCAACAGAGTGAGACTCCAACTCAAAAAAAAAAAAAAAGAATCCTTGGTGTTTCTTAATATTTTTGTGGTAAATAACAGTATTGCTAACATTTAGTGAGTGCTTACTGAATGCAAACCATGTTGCTAAGGAATCTGTCACTGCAACAAGCCTGTGAGGGAGGGAGGTATCATTTTTCTCACTTTAAAAATTACAGAACTGAAACTTCAAGAAATTAATAAACTTGTCCAAGCCACACAGCGAGTATATGGCAGGGCCAGAACATAAACCCTGGTTATCTGACTTCAGAAACTGTACATTTAAGCATAAACTATTCTGTAAATTATAAAGATTGAGTTAAATGAGGTAATGAAATATAAGTAACTCAGCGTAAGATTTGGAAAAGAATCAAGAAAAAATTAATCTGAATTGGAGGCATTGATGGCAGCTGGTGCATTCATGAGGCTATAACAATAATCCGGTGATGAACAGAAAGTGTGAATTTAGGGAACCATAAGGAGATAGAATCAATATTACTGTGAAGTGAATCCCAGGCAGAGCTACTCTTGGCGTCAGTTCCACTTGCTTGCCAGCAGGGGCACTAGACTAACAGGGAACCCTGAGACTATATTTCAATGCCTGACTTTGCCTTAGTCTTCCTCTCTAGGGAAGGTGGGTGGGGCAGCAGAAATCACCAAATGACTGGTTTCACCAGGTGTCCTTTTCAAATTTGTTTGTGTTGGGTTGACAGAATTAATGTCAACCTCAATTTTTATGAGTTGACGGTCAATTTTGTAAATTATTTTAGTTTCTTAGTGTTTTTTTCTAATATCAATTTTTTAGGCATTCTAATGCATTATTGTTTTAAAAATCACAGTAAGTGATAGTTATAATTATTATCATATGTTGTTCTCAGCACTTACTACCTGCCAGGCACAGTACCAAGTGATTCATATTTATTATTTGACTGAGTTCACAATTCAAGCCATGTGGTAGATTTTATCATTCCATTTTACAGAATAGAAAGCTAAGTCTCAGCAAGATTAAATAACTTTCCCTGAGCAAGCAATAAGTAAACATAAGAGCCAAGATTTGTGGTAAGACTTTTTTGTTTCCCACTGTACCATGGGACTTTTGTGGAGACAAGAAAAGGGAAGAAAATTGTCATGAAAGCCAAATCATGGAGAAATGTATTATGTAAAAATGTTGATGTGAAAAAACTATAAAACACACTGGGTAACATGAAGTGAGATTTGGAAACTATCTGGAGATGTTTAAGACCCCCTACCCCATTAGGCAAAGATAATTTGAAGGATAAAAATATCATACTAAGGTTAAAGAAAAGAATTGTAAGGAAGTCTAGGTTTTTATTTATTGATTTTTGAGTAGGAGTCTCACTCTGTCACCCAGACTGGAGAGCAGTGGCATGCTCCTAGCCACTGCAGCCTCGACCTGCTGGGCTCAGGCAATCCTTCTACCCCAGCCTTCCAAGTAGCTGGAACTACAGGCACGCACCACCACACCTAGCTAATTTTTTCCATTTATTGTGGAGATGAGGTCTTGCCAAGTTGGCCAGGCTGGTCTTGAACCCATGGGCTCAGGCAACCCTCTCACCTCGTCCTCCCAAAGTGCTGGATTATAGGTGTGAGCCACCACACCGGGCCTGGAAATCTAGGTTTTCACACAAGAGGTTATAATTGCTCTTGCTTTTGTTTTTATTTAAAATACTCAGATTTCTTTTTGAGTGGGGTTAAGAGTTTGAAGGCAAGCCGGGATGGCCCATACTGTTTCTCCTACTTACCTGTTATCCTCCCCAAGAAAAATAATTGCTTCCTATTCTAGACTCCCAAAGCCCTATAGGGTCAGATCAGCATTGCCAGCTCCCAAACTCAGCTGGTCTCCTGCCTAATACATTAGCTCCTTCAGTACAGCATCTTGTTCTTTTTATGCCAGTGCTTGTTACATAGCAGGCATTTGGTAGATGAATAAACTACAAACAGAAGGAGCAAAGGCTGTAGTTTTAGAGGTGATGGAAGGGTATTTAAATAAATTTACCTGGAAGATTGCCCCTGCCTTATCCCAAATAGTGGGGTTATCTGTGAGCTTGACTCCTATCCAACATTTTATTACTTAATAAAATTTGTCAGCATCACACTACATTGCTATCACTGTTATTGGATTTTTGGGGGGAATTTCAAAGGAAAGAAAAGACATTTTTATCTGGTTTGACAGTTTTGGGGAATTGTTCATTTATTTATTTTTAAAATTTAGACAGCTGATCCTTAAGGGGAAAACTAAATCAGAAGATGAGACATCAAATGTTATTTGATAACTATAACATAATAAAACATCTCAATTTCATATAAAAGTCACTTATGGAAGAGTGTTAGGGGAATGGAGAGAGAAGTAAAGAAGGAAAAAAATGTAACAGCATCTTAAATGTTCAAGAGATTCCTTAAAAAAATGAAATACTAATTATTCAACAAAAAATATAACTCTAAGTTAAAATGAATTATGTTTCTGAAATTTTTATGTTTAGAGTATTATAGTTTCCACCAAAATTTAAAGATATAGACATTCCTTAAGTCATCTCCCTCTCTCTCTCTCTCTTTTCTCTCTCTCTCTCTTTCTCTTTTTTCAGTAATAAGCAACCCAGCCTTTTCTGGAATAATCAGGGTTACATTGCATTTTGTAGAGAAACAGGAATATCTTCATGGAGTAATGTATGGTTTCAGAATACTGCTGCCAAAGCTTTTAAACTGGGTTGTATCTTTGCAATGATAAGCATAATTTGCCTTGTAGATAAGATAAAATTGAGTGGATGGCTGATTTGGTCCTTGAAATGAGTATTCTTCATTTCTGGAATAACAGTTTATCAATGTCTTTCTCAAGGTGGTAGCTCAGAGAAAATAATTTAAGACATATTGTCACCTGCCATCTAATCCTAATTTCCTTAAATTAATTACTGCTACTACTAAAAGGTAACACATGTGCTGCAGTTGGTGCATTTTGGCTCACATGAGACCCTTATGTGTATCTCTGCCCAACTCTTCATTCATTGATGTAACTTGGGTAACCTGAAATCAGCCATAGTGAGAGTATTTATATCACAGAAATAGGCAAGTCAGCGAGGACTTTAAGGAAAGTGAAGAAAGAGGAAGGTAGAGATGGTTGTTAACATTTACAAACACATCACTGTATACAGGATGCTTTTTTTTTTTTTTTTTTTAGTTGGGGTCTCAATGTGTTGCCCAGGCTGGAGTGCGGTGGCATGATCATGGCTCACCGCAGCCTTAACCTTCTTCTGCCTCAGCCTCCCAAGTAGCTGGGACTACAGGCATGTGCCACTATTCCCAGCTAAGTTTTAAATTTTTTGTAGAGATGATGTCCTCACTATGTTACCCTGGCTGGTCCTGAACTCCTGGGCTCAAGCAGTCATTGCACCTCCCAAAGTGCAGGGATTACAGGGGTAAGCTATTATACTCGCCAGGGCACTTTCTAAATACTCCCTTTTCATGCTTTATGTAATTATTCAGTATTCATTCAGTAAATATTAATTGATACCAATTATGTTCCAAGCCTACTTTAATTCTTATAACAAGATTTCTTAGAGCTAAGTAGTGGTAGTCCTTTTTTATAGACTCAATTAAGAAATTGAGGCCCAGGGCAGTCACATAGGTACTAATTGGCAGTGTTGGAACTTAGACCCAGATTAGTCCACTTCCAAAACCAATTCCTTTAACTGTGACCACTCTAATATACTAAATGTAACATTAATCCCTACTCAAAACACATAGCCACCCCCTCCCATCCTTCAGCTATCCCTCCCCCAGCCTTCCCTCTGCACAGAGGGTTCACTTACCCTCAGGCTGGCAAATCTACCAGAGGGCCCAACTTTGTTAGGCTGTCCTTGAGAAGTAGTTCACAGGATATTTTGAGGACTAAATGGAGACATTCAGTAAATTATGAAACATTATCAAAATGCAAGTTGTCATTGTTATAGAGCACCTCTGTAGAGCTAGGAGTTGCTCATGTGCTAGTGATTCATGAAGCCTTGGGGCAGCTCAGTGTGCACTGAATGCTCTGAATTCACCAGGCCACGTGTGGGTTTCATTCTCAGGGAGTCCTATTCATTTGAACTGGTTGGTTTGGGGCCAGTGTCTGTCATTTGGACTGGTTGGTTTTGGGCCAGTGTTTGCTGCTTGGTATTTGGAAGCTCTGTTGTCTTTATTGATCCTTTAGTATTTTAATCTCCATGGGCAGATTTGAATTAGTAACTCCTTTGGGGTACAGGGATTCTTCTCTATAGGTCTTGTTATTCTTAGAAAATCTAGCATCTCAGCAATCTACCTTCTGCAGACAATATGGTAAATTTTCTATCAGTCTATGTCTTTCTATTTCCCAGATCAGCTAACCAAAAAGCATTTCTGCAATTATGCAAGTATAATGATGATTGCAATTAATGTTTATTCATAGTACCACATATGATATAATTCTCATTTTTGTTTTTCTATTAACTCATCACAATGACAATCATCATTAAATACTGAGAACTCAAACTCAATTGTCATCTACCAAAGTAAACCGTTAGTGTCCTGCTAGTGAGGTGCCATCTATGTTTCTTGTATTACTTAGGACAGCTGCCTTAGTTTGTTTTGTGCTGCTAAAACAGCATGCCTAAAACTGGGTAATTAATAATGAACAAAAATTATTGGTTCACATTTCTGGAGGCTAGGGAGCCCAAGATCAGAAAGCCAGCATCTGGTGAAAGCCTTCTTGCTGTGTCATCCCATGATGGACAGAAGGGCAAAGAGAGGACAAGAGAGGCAAAAAAGAAATCAAACTCATCTTTTCATAAGGAATTCACCCTCAAGATAACAGCATTAATCCATTCATAAGGAAAGAGCCCTCATGGCCTAATCATCTCTGAAAGGTCTCACTTCTTAATGCTGTTACAATGCCAACCAAATGTCAACATGAGCTTAGGAGGAGACAACATTCAAACCATAGCAATAGCCTCTTTTATGGTTTTATCCTCAAGCCATTTTATTTGTTTGTGATAGCATCATGATGGAAATAATTGCTGTGGGCATCTAATCTTGACCACTGTGTACTGGGGGCACAAAGATGCCACAACCCAGATCAGCCTTCTGAAGGTATTCTTTCAGCACACTAGTCTCTTGAGATTCTCCTTGAGAAAGTTGCCAAATGATTTTTGAATAATGTTACTCTCAGGTGACACAATTGCTTGATGTCATATACAAAGTTCTAAGAAATCCTACTTGTTCTAGGAGCTGAGGATATAGGCGTTAATAAGACAGCAGTTCCTGACCTCAAAGAGCTTGCTTTCTTCAACTGTGGTTCATAGGGCTTACATTCTAGTTCTGTCTGAGATACCTTTACATGCCTCTGTGCTGTGGTCAATTAGCCCCTTGGATAAAGGAATCTGGAGGTGAGAGAGATCAAAACTGGAGATTAAATTTGGAAATCACAGCCTATGGATTTGGAACCATGAGACTGAGGCCACTAAGGAGACTGTGTTAGAGAAGAAAGTGGCTTAAGGCAGAGCTGTGGGCCCACCAACCTTCAGAGTTTAAGGAGAGGAGAAACTAGCTAAGCTGACCAGTGAAGAAGGAAGATCATCAGGAGAACACGGAGTCCTGAAAGGCAAGAGAAGAAACCTGCTCAGTTTGTTCAACCCAGGACATTGTGATTCTTCATCCTAGTCTTTCTGTGTGTTTTATGCTACAGATATGTCTTCTAAGAATTAGGTGTGCTTTTAGCCTGGAAAATTGGGATGCAGTCTATATTATCACCATCCTCATCTGGAATGTCAGAGAAAGAAACCCACTTTACTTTTAACCCAACCACTGGTATAACCCACAAGCATTAAGCACTGGCCCCTCCATATGCTGGGGTCAGTGTCAGGTTGGGCACTTAATACTTTAGGTAGAGATTTGCCATTGTCGCTAGAAAGAAGACAAGATTTGTGTTCCTAAGAGTTGTAGGTTAAGTTTACTTAGAAAACAAATGTAGTGCTGAACTTCTAAATAATGTCAATGACGGTTTAAGATTCTGCCGGGTGAGTGCCATCACTTTTTCATTTTGTCACAGTGAACATTTATTGATATTTTCAAAACATACACAGAGTACAATGCCAGGGGCAGTAGACAATACAAAGATTAATAGAGCTTGTGTAACCCATCTCTAAAGATGAGAAATATTAAAAGGTTAAAAGTGCTGAGAAGCTCGAGACTTTGATTCCTGTCAACTTATCTATCAAAGGGAGAGATTGTGAAGTCCATGGGATGATAGCACAAGGCTCTCAAAAGAAGTTTGGCTTGTCTCTGAGTGGCCATGTGGGCAAGCATGGCTCAGCTCACGTCATAGCCGTTCTGGAAGGAAATCAGAGGCAGATAAAGTATAAGACTGTGCAGGTGAGACCTGGCCAGTCAAGGTCAGAGACATGTGAACAGAGTGACCAGCCAGTCCCTGCTGGTACAGTGGCTGAGCACCCAGAAAGTAGTTTTTAGAAAACCAGTCAAAGAAAAAGTACAGCCCAAGAACAGAGAAATGATAAAGTACAACAAAGTATATGAGGAGAACTGAGTCAGGCCAGAACAGCCCACAAAAAAAAAGAAGGAATGCTTAGGTGGGAAACCCCCTTCTCCACCCTCTCCCACAAAAAAATACCCTTCCATCCATATTTATTATTTATTATGGAAACAGTGGCAGCCCTCAGTCTGCTGGGGGAGACAGATAAGTAAACAGATAATTCCAGAAAACTGTTGTAAGCAAGATGGTAGATGGGGCAGGGAGGGCTAAAGCTTTCTAGACTCATAATTACCTGGGCTGAATTATAAAGGAGAGGTCAGAGATCTTAGATAAAAGGGAGGGTGGGCATCCTAGCACTTGTAAAGGCATGGCCCTGACAGGAAGATACTAGCAAGGATTCTGATGGCTTAAGTCACACACTCTCTGAAGGTCAGGTTCTAGGGGAGGAATTCTGTGAGGGACTGAGCAACTCACAGAGCAAGCTCACCCTGAGTAAGGAGGACAGAGCCACACACTTGACACCCACCTGAGTCATTGGCATTGGCAATCAGTTCCCAAGGAGTCTAGGACAGAAAAAAAAAAAGTCTCAGCTGAAAGATGCAAGTACTAAAGGCTCATAGGAATTGTTACAGGGAGTGGGAGACAGACTGGAAGCTGATGAGGGCCAAACAGCACACAGGTAGGTGGCACAATGTCTGCCCACTTAGGTCACTCTCTCCAGGGGCGCTTTCTGCAGAGAAGGCTGATGATCAAACTGAAATATGCCATAGGCTTTGCTGAGTGCAAAAGCCAAGAGGAACAAAAAGAAAGACTAGACCCTGTAGGTGATAAGCAAGAGAGGAGTTGAAGGAAGGTGGAAATAAATCTTGGTTTGCTTGGACAGTCCTGGATTATGCCTGTTGATTATGTTTAGTGCTCTTTTCTCTCTCAGAAGTGTCCTCAATTGGATGGCAAATTATATGGTCACCCTAGGTTTCAGTGATATGTCATGCAGTCTAGCTTGGAAAGTAAAGCCAGGAGAGGAAAAAAAAACACAGGGACAAGAAATCTTAGAGGGAGGGTATGGTCAGAGAGTGGGGTATCAAGTGAGTTTAAGGTTTCAGATGTGGTCATCCAGGGGCTCGATGGCAGAAGTGGGAGGTTGTCCCTGCATTTCCTGGTGTCTGTGTTCCTCAAGATGATGACAGGACCAAGAGTGGGGGGAAAAAGAACAAACCAAAATGGAAATCCAGCAAAGCATCTAAGCAGACACAAAAAATGGACAGAGGCTTGGCCTGGTGAGGAGAGGGCAGGGGTCCCCCATTATTGAGGGCTCAGTGCATACCAGAAGCTGAGTTCTACAACCATAGGGGCTAGTGACCTTGTTCTTTGTTGTATCTTCTGGGCTTGGCAAAGTCTCTGGGGCTGTGTGAGCTCAGTAAGTATCTGTTGAATGAATGAAGGAAGTGCTTTGTCTCTGGAAATTCTCAAATATCTGAGAGATAGCTTTTGTTCCCCCCATTTCGTGGATGAGGAAGCAGGCCTGGAGACATTAATTAACTTGTCAGTTCTCTACATGTAGTAAATGGTAAAGGGAGATTCAAACTTAGGTCTGTCTTACTCCAAAGGCCACATTGTTGATCACTACAATATATTAGTTTGGCAGTCAAAATGAGATCCACAATAATTTATTTGCCTGTGTGTGTGTGTGTGTGTGTGTGTGTGTGTGTGTGTGTGTGTGTGTCCAAATTTCAGAACTCTGCTCAAGCACTGAATTAACTCTAGCCAAATCCAGTACAGAGTTCTTTTGCATAGTAGGTCACCAAAAAGGTAAGATTCTTTAGAAAGCCTATTATATACAGAGGCAATCAGGAAAATGAAAAACACATAAATTGCTACAATCAGAAGTAAATGCTCTGAGTCTTAGGAGAGGTGCAGCAAAGCACTCTGGGAACACAGACTAGTAGGATTGAAACTAGAAGAAAAGGTAGGATGTAGGAGACAGTTATAGGACTCAGAAAGGGGTGAGTACGTGATGAGTGTCCTTTGGGCCTCTGTCTGATGCAAATCAACACCAGCAGAATGAGACAACCCAGAGACCCAAGGTTGCCAGGAATTTCTATGAAAGAGCAAGGGCAGGGAGGCACATGATCTATTCACAAGATTCTTTTTTTGCTCTCACAATTCATAAAGGGTAACCCACAAGAGAGAAATGAAATGTTCTGTTTCAGACTTGCATACCTACCCCGGTGGAGCGTGAACCCTATAAGGGAGAAGTCATCACCTCGACATCCAGAGAGACAAAAGGGGACTCCACAGCTGGGACCAGGAAACAGGCCCGCTCCTGAACTGGGTGCTGTTGGTAAGAGACGGTAGGCAAAGAAAATATTCCTTTGTGAGAGCATAAGACATTAGCATCTCTCTTTTCATACAGGTCAAGAAACCAAAAGAAACCAAGGTCAAAGGCTTCAAAATATAACACTCAAGGACAGTTGAACCAAGGGAAGACTGATACAAGACTTGTTGATGCAGAAAAGTTAGAGGAGCTTTCTGGATTGAAGAAGGCTTTGGGCTAGCTAGAGATTCATTCTCTGAGATTTTGGGAAACATCCGGGAGCCCTAAAGAACCAACTATGAGCAAGATGCAGGAGGCTGGTAACAGAGGGATCTGTTGTTACTACTTAAGACAGGAAGTACTATATCATGGCCAAAATGTATAAACTGATTAGGACTTTATCTGGAAAAATGAATCTTGGTATTATAAATGCTACCATGCTCTAGAACTTAGAATGAATGAAAAATGAATCAAATGTTGCTTTTGGAAGTATACTTATTCAAGAAAAGTATTTGACAGTATTTGATTACTTTATTTCACATTTCATTTTTTGAATAATAGTGTAGATATGGTCATTTTTGGCAAAAATATTTGAGTGCATCATGAGTGTTCTCTGTCTTTTGACATATAGATCTTGCTTTTTTGAAATGCCCATTTTCATCATTCTTTTTATTTTCCTTTCTTCCATTTGTTTTTTGGTCCTACTCTACCAGATCCCCATGACAGAGAACTTACTGTGGTTTTAGTATCTAACATCACTGCCACTGACTTCATGAAATCTATGTATTTTTTCAGTTTTGCAATTGTACTAGACTTTTAGTTATTTTTTAATGTGTGCTATGTTTTCGGATGTTTCAACATGTAGCCGTCTGCAAAAGGCTTATACTAGAGGTTGACCTGATGGGCTGAGATAGACATTTGTGTTAATTAAGGGCACTGTTTGGCAAAGGACTGACTTTATACAGGTTCAGGCACAGCACATTTTTACATTTTGACGGGTTATGCTTCCCTACATAAATCCTGTGACTGCAGGGATTTGGATAATGAGTACTTGAATGACGAAGCCCCTGGTACTGTGTGCTGTGCTCTCTTTCATTGTTGAATGTTGCCAGTCTTGAACAATGTTCTCTAGCCCAAAGTTTTAGCCTTTTTGTCATTTCCAGACTACTGGAATTATTCCTCTAATCCAGGAAGATTTTGTTAAAAATTCACAGGAAGATTAGCAAGAAAAAGAAATGCTATTGAATGCTATAACATGCTATTAACAACATTTATAGGAGCAGGATTAGTGTTTATTCTGATTATAGCATTTCTTGGGGGTTAGGCTTGAATTCTGCATCTCTTTGTGAGAGAAAATGTTGAAGTGAGTTCCTTTCATTCTCTTCAAAGGTGAAATCAGAGGAAAGGACGCTGCTGTTCCCTTCACAGTGGAATGTTGTTAGCCTGTGGAGAAGTGGGCCTTATTTCAGCTCCCCCAGATCCTTTAGAAAAAATCATCGCCTCTAGGCCTCTTTGATTTTCTTTCAGAAGCAATTGCTGTCTTTCTCACTGTGCACTTTGTTGCTGTGTAAGATTGAAGGTATAAATTTATATTATTGCAATGGAGAATCTGTGTGAACATCCATTGATGATATTTTAAAATGTCATCTTTGCTTGCACTTGATGTCTTACTTTGAATTTTAAAAAATCACTTTCTTGTTTAAAGTTTTTTTAATGGCTGCATGTTTAAAAATAACTCTGTGATTTTATTTTTATTGTAATTAATAAACGTTGAGTGCTTCATTTTATATGCTGTCATCTGATTTATTTGTGTCTCCTTCTAACTAGCAGGATTAGGACTCTGGGAGGTTGGTTTTTATTCAAGAGCATGATTTCCTGACAACGTTGACTTCGGCAACTCTTGGAAATCAGGTCTCTCGGCAAATCCTACCTAATCAAATTGGATGCTCAAGCTTAGAATAAGTTCAAGGCAAATTATCTAATCACATTGATGAATACAGGATTTGAAGGAATTAACTGGAATTGGCATGGCTTTAAAGTGCTGCATTAATACCTTCCTTCCCCTGCACGTCCCTGTCTGTGGTTTTGATTCATCTGGGTGTGTGGGGAAGCTGGGCTTAGATTTCTTCTCCTGGGTAACTAGGTCAAGAGGGATTTTTAAAACATGAAGTAAAATCAGGGCAATTAAGCTCTCACTGCAGATGTGTCTGCCCACAACATCCTCACTTAGGTCAGGGTTGTATTTGCATATTTAACAAAGGGTAGTAGAAATGCAGTTTATCCGATTGTCATTTGTTTTGAGCACACAGAAGAAAGAATGGTGAGCTCACCTGAAGAGGAAACTTCTAGATCAATCAAACTACATGTCTTTTTTCTCAGGTTAAGAGATACCTTAAAATATTTTATTTTTTTCCTCTGCTTTGGTTGACAATGGAAACTCCACAGTAGTACTACTGAATTCTCTGACAAGAAATACTTACATTTCTTTCTTACCCAGAAGTCAATTCCCTCTCATCCTCTGGTGTTCAGCTGAAATATCGCTGATGCTTTCCAGATCCAATATGGCAGGGTTAGGGCCCTCTTATATTCTCATCCATGAGAGGCCCAGGATATACCTCATTGCAGCATCTTATCTCATTGCCTTATAATTACCTGCATTACTTGTCTGTCTCCTCCAGGAAACTGAAAGCCCATCCAGGGCAGGGCCTATCTGGTTCACTATTATTTCACTAGCATCTAGCAGGGTAGTTGGCAATTGATGGCTATGGAATGGATATTTACTAATTCTTAAATAAAGGAGAAAGTAAAGAAGTTCCTGCTAAGTTCTTAATTGATACAGATTAATTTAGTGAAAACTCTCAAAATAGAAACAAACTGTGTGGAGTATTTTAGTGTGTCTGCCTTAAATGGAAAGAACAGACTCGCTAATATTTGATCTACTCAGGAGAATAAAATAGTTATAGCATTCTGCATCAACAAAGTCATTTGAAATGAGTGTGGGAACCCCTTTGTTGCTTTCATTAGGTTTTGTCACCAACATTTTTGTGGCAACATAGTTCTAAATAATAATATAAGGCAATAGGCAAGCATGATTCAAGCTATTCATATTTAATACCATATTTTTCAAGATTGCCCCGGCATACAAAGTAAGATCTCTTTGTTACTAAACAATTGCATTTTCAAGGTCTGTACAAAAAAACAGATGGAATGAATAACGTTTCTTCTCTATTCACCTTCCATTGCCTAATTTCTCCCATGGGTAGCTTGATGTGTTGGCAAGGAATAAAGTGTGTGACTTTAAATTTGGATCCTTTATTTACTAGCTATGAGGCCTTGAGCAATTTAAAAAATTAAAATGTTATGAGATTATAAAAAATACTATATATATGTATATGTGTGTGTGTGTGTGTGTGTGTGTGTGTGTGTATATATATATATATATCCCAACTTCCCCATAGAACTAATAGTTACACATTAAAAAAAAATAAACATAGAAATTGATCCTGTCTTAAATCTTAAAACATTTGTCTTATCTGAGTTCCTTTCTTAGAAAACTGACCCTCACGCCTATAGTATCAAGAAACTTAAACTCACCAGATCACCATATCCAGACGATGGGATGCCAGATCCCTCCTGTTTACTAGCTCTTCTTTCTTATCCCCTCAATTCCTGTTTACCAACTCCTCTTCCTTACTCCTCCCTAATTCTTATTTTTTTATATTACTTATATAAATCCCTAACTTTGGTGAGACAGAGAGATCTCTTGTTCTCCTTGGCTGATATCATCTAAATAAAAAGACTTCTTCCCTGGCAATACTCATTGTCTCAGTTATTGGCTTTCTATGCAGTGAACAATAGAACCTCAAACGAACCCTTGACATATTGGTAACATTTTGTTTGTGGTTAAATCTTATAAAAGCATTATATAGTATGCATTGTTTTTATTCCTGCTTTTCTATAGTCAACATGTTTGGGAGTTATTTCTTTTGATAGGTCTAGCTCTGGTTATTTATTTTATTGCTACATAATATCCCGTCATATAACCATACCACAATCTGTTTACCCATGTTCTTGTTTAATAAACATTGAGGTTGTTTCCATTATCTCTGGGCATCACAAACAACATTGTGCCATGTTATTTTTGTATGGGCTTCCTTGTGTACATATGTGAGAGCTTCTCCAGGGTGCAAGCTTTCTTCAGTATAGAGGAGTGAGAATGACACGTCCTAGTGTGGGCATATTCTCACTTTATTTAAATACTGGAACATGTCCTCCAAAGTGATGTTATTTCTCAATAACAGAGCATATGAGTTTTTGTTGCTCTACATTTTCATCAATATTAGATATTGTCCAATTTACTAATTTTGCCATGTAAAAGTTATCTTATTGACGTTTTAATTTGCATTTTCTGAGTGCTAATGAGGCTGAACTTTTATTGTGCAGTTTAATTGATTTGACTAAACCCCCATTTTTTCATCTATAAGAGGAGAATGATAATGGTATCTGCTCACTACACAAGGATTCTGTGAGGATTATGAAGCCTGGACTGTATGGTCAGCGAGTGCTAGCTATGATTACTATGTTAATGTAATAAGCTAACAAATGATGTGCTACCCAGAGACTGCCAAAATCTTCCTGTTCTCTTTCTGTGGACACAGTCACCACACTTGGTAGTGCTGAAAGCAGCCCAAGTTCACCATAGAACTAATGGTTACTTTTTTAAAAAGTAAACATAGAAATTGACCTCCCTGGCCTTAAATTGTCTTATCTGAGTTTCTTTGTTGGGAAACTGACCCTTGGGCCTATAGTATCAAGGAACTGAAACTCATAAGATCACCATATCCAGACAATGAAATTCCAGACCCCAATTCCTGTTTACCAACTCTTCTTCTTACCACACCCCAATTCCTGTTTATCAACTTCTCTTCCTTACCCCTCCCCAGTTCATTTACCAACTCTTCTTACTTATCTCTCCCTAAGCCCTGCCCTACTATATAAACCCTTGACTTCAGTGGGATGGGGAGATGGATTTGAGACAATCTCCCATTCTCCTAGGCTGATGTCACCCAAATAAAAAGCCTTCATTCCTGGCAATACTCATTGTCTCGGTGATTGACTTTCTGTGTGGCAAGCATCCCATCTGAACCCCTGTCATTCAGTAATAGTGCCAGCTACTCTGGCAGCTACAGAAGCTTGTAATCAAGAATGGGAAGGTAGAGTGGCAGTGTAGGGCACAGGGTGAGAGTGTAGGGCATGCCTGGAGAGAGGCAGTAGGCATGGTGGGGGGGGACCTAGCACCCTGAGCAGCCTGAGCAAGAAAGAGCATAGATTGAAATACAGAGGACAGGTGGAGCCTGCCTCTCAAGTGAGACCTGCAGGTGCAGCAGGTCCCAACATCAGCAACTCAAGACCAGTTGCAGCTGGGGCCCTCTTTTCTCCATTTCTCTATAGGATACTGCATCCTGTAGGAGAATGATAGAGGACTTGTTACAGGATTTAAAGTTACAAAGGCAACTGGATTTAAGTTGAGCAAGATGTGTAAACTTCCTGAGCCTCAGTTTCTCTATTGGTAAAGTGGAGATAATAAATAATAACAATAATAATACCTCCTTCACACAGGATGGTTGAAAGGATCAAGTGAGATGACATGTAAAGCCCTGGCCTTCCATCAATAGTAGATCAGATTCAGCCTCTTCTCCTTGCCCTACCCCTACACAATTTTCACTTTCTTTTGCCCATCTTCTCCATATTGAATCCCCTGAAGGCACAAATATATTGATTAGATTTATTTTTGTCAAATCCTCTTTCTCTCTTCTTTTTGGAGACTGTGGACATTTTTTTTTTTTTGAGTTGGAGTCTCACTCGTTCGCCCAGACTGGAGTGCTCCCGGCCACCACAGCCTCACCTGCTGGGCTCCAGCGGTCCTTCTGCCTCAGCCTTCCCAGTAGCCAGAATTACAAGCATGCCCTACCACGCCCGGCTGATTTTTTGATTTATTGTAGAGATGAGGTCTCGCTGTCCAGGCGGGTCTCGAACCCGCAGGCTCAGGCAATCCACTCACCTCAGCCTCCCAAAGGCGCGGGATTACAGGCTGAGCCACCGAGCCAACATTTTTTTTTTAAAGAAAAAAAGAGGTCCATCATGTATTACCACCTTCTGTTTATAGAACACAGAACCAACTTTTAAACAAACTAAGACTGACTGTATCTAATATGGTGACAGATTTGACCAACAAGTGACCCCCAGGCTCATTATTACCGTTCTTAACATACTAATTGACACACCCACCAATGCCATGACAGCTCTGGTTTTGACCAAATAAAGACAGAAAAGTGGGTGTTCCCAATTCTGGGAAAACTCCACCTCTTTCCCAGAAACCCTATACAAATAGAAAAACCCCAAATCCCATTGGGTGAGTCTCACTCTCTTGCATATGCCTGCACTCCCTCTCTCTGAGAGTATGGTTTCACTTTCCAATAAAACTCCTTAACTTTCACTTTTGCTTTACTCTGATTTGTCCTTGAATTCTTTCTCACGATGGTATCAAAAGCCTGGTATGGGACTGAAGTTGAGGATCTCACCTGCTTCAGGAGAGCCTCCCGAATGCTCAGCATAAAATGTACTTAACAGAGTCTTCATGATAACATTTATTAGGCCCTTACTGGGTGCCTGGAGCTGTGCTAATCTCTATTTAGACACGATCATTTAATTCTCTCTGCAGGCCTATGAGAGCTATATACTAGGGTCATTCTTATTTAACAGATTAAAAAAACAAAGGTCAAAAGGTTGAGTAATTGCCCAAAGGCACTCAGCTGGTCAGCGGGTGACCTAGAATGTGAATCCTCCATTTGACTCCATATAACCCCTCTAATGGATCTCTTAGTCAAGACTTTGGGAAGAACCCACTCTGGAATAATGTACAGTTGCTGAAACATTAGCACTCAGAAGAAAATAACAGTAACTCCCAATAAGATACCAAGTACTTTATAAATATGAGTTCACACGATCCTTCCAACAACACCATGAGGTTGGGACTGTGATTATCTTCAATTTATACATGGTGAAACAGGCATCGAGAGTTTCATTAACTGTAACTTCTTAGACTCCAGATGTTGTCACCAGGTGACCTGAAAGGAGGTTTTCAAGGTGTATTTAGACTATTCGGTAAACAGAGTGTCCAAACCCTTCAAGGCAACACTGGCGAAAGTGTATCATCTCATCCCTACCATCTTGCTGGATACTTTCTCCAATTAATAATACACAAAAAGAGAGCCAAGGAGGTTCCCTGGTGATTGACTGACTATTCTCTTCCTGTTTACTTTCGAGGATT
This sequence comes from Carlito syrichta, assembly GCF_000164805.1. NCBI lineage: Eukaryota > Metazoa > Chordata > Mammalia > Primates > Tarsiidae > Carlito > Carlito syrichta. The sequence continues at coordinate 16,433 of NW_007036702.1, forward strand.
CTCTGATTTAAGTTGTGAGTTTATATATTAACCACTGAGGTGCATAGAAGCATGATCTGGGGTCCAAATAACTGATGAAACCACTCGAGAAATAAACCTTACTCTTGTCTTCAAATTTTCTCATAAGTCAATTAAACTTGTCACCTAAAATATATCATTGGAGTTAATTCTTGGCAAATGAGATGTCAACAATAATTGGAATTAAAACATTTCTGTAACAAATACTTCCAAAGTCATAAATGTTTGAGGACCAGGTTTTCACAAAAACTGAATTTAAACAGAGTTTTTATTCCTCAAGACTTGTGTTAGAATAGAAAGAGAAGAGAAGAGAAAGGATAGAAAGAGAGAGAGATGTTTGCGGGATGAAGTCTTCATTATATTCAAGCATAGATCAGACTTAAACTTTATTCAGACAACAAATTAAAGAACAATAGAGATTTAGGGCTAGAAAGACCTTTGAGCCCCACACCACAGAGATGCGGGAGGCCCAGAGGCTATATGACCCTGAATTCCACTCCTCTCTCCACTGTTCACTGCCCACTTTGGCCCTCAAGCAGCTAGTTTTTATTGAGCGTATATCATATGCTGAGTATTGGCACCAGAGATAAAACTGTGATAAGAGCAGGCTTAGACCTTGTCCTTGCCTTGCTGGGAAAAACAGGCATTGATCAAATCATCACTAACCAGCCTAAATTTATAACTGTGGTGCTACAAAAAAAGGGTGAACAGAGAACCTGAAAGAAAAGATCTGGGGATTTGGGGAGTGGTAGGGAGGGCTTCCCTAGGAACATGGTATAGGAGCTGAGACCTAAAGAATGAGAAGGAGGTAACCACTCAAAGAAGGGAGGAAAAGTCTTCCTGCAGAGAGCAGTGTCACAGCTGCGGCTGGGGAAGGACCTGCTTATAAGTAAGGAATGAAAGCTGAAGTATGGGACTGGGGTGTGGGGAAGATGAGAGAGAGGGCAAGAGAGACAGAGACATAGGCAGAAACAGAGACAGACGGATGGGAATAGACAGGCAGGCAGGAGGCAGGACAGTTTTTTGTTTTTGGTTTTTTTGAGTTGGAGTCTCACTCCGTGGCTCAGGCTGGAGTGCAGTGGCACACTCATGGCCACCCCAGCATCAACCTGCTGGGCTCTGGCGAGCCTTCCGCCTCAGCCTTCCAAGAAGCCAAAACTATTTGGGGTGTGCTACAGCACCCGGCTAATTTTTGATTTATTGTAGAGACGAGGTCTTGCCAAGTTGTCCGGGCTTGTCTCGAACCCACAGGCTCAGGCAATCCACTTGCCTCAGCCTTCCAAAGTGCTGGGATTACAGGCTGAGCCACCAAGCCCATCCAAAAATGTTTTCATCCTAAGAGCAATGAGAAGACTTTTAAGGGTCTTAAGCAGAGGTCTGATCTGACTGGAACTGCATTTTGCAAGGATCACTGGTGCTAGAGCACAAAGGATGGATTGGAGAAGACCAGAATGGAGACCTGCAGACTAGAAAAGAGTTTGTTGCAGGTGTCTAAGCCAGAGATGATAGAAATTTGCACAAGAATGGTGGTGGTGGTGGTGATGGTAGATATGAATAGTGAGACATTTAAGGAACATTTCATTGGTTAAACTGACCAAAAAAAAAAAAAATTGTGAAGGTTTAGGTCAGGGAGAGGGAGAGAAGGATCAAGGATGATGTCTCTTTTTTTTTTGGCTTTTGAAACTGGATGGATGTTACTGCCATTCTGAGACAAAGAAAAGAAGACCAGATTTTGGAGACAGATCAGAGGCTGGGTTTTGGACATGATATATTTGAGATGCTTGTTAGATATCCAAGCAGAGAGATAAAAGAGGTATTGAACACAGAGGAGACAGCTGGGTCCAAGATTAAATTTGTAGTCCTCTCCAAATAGAAAGAACGAGCTTCTGTTTTCTTATCTCGAAACAGCAATCATCATAGAATAAGTCTTAGAATTAAATGAGATCGTGTAAAGAATTCATTTAGCACAGTAGTAGCTCACAGTAGGTGTTCAGTAGAAGTCAGTGCTGGGTATTATTATCAGGGAACTTATTTTTAACCGTCCACAGCTAGTCAGTCGCCTGAGAATAGTGGCCCTATGGACAATTCTAACAAGATTTAACATCTCAAGTGGGGCACACTTTTACTGAAGTAACGAGATATGGAAGTTAATTCTCCTTGACTGGAACCTCCAATCTGAGCAGTACCACTTGATTCTACAGATGTGACTAGTGCAAAATTTCCCGATTCACCAGGTTCTTAATCTAATCCTATGAATTTGCCACTGAATGTGCCTCTGTTTTGCAACCTGGCAATACAAATAATAATACCATTATATGAGGATGGATGTCAAGTCTTTTCTGAAATGAAATGGGCATAAATAACTACATGTACTTTAAACTGAAACAGTAAGTATGACGTTCCACCACCATGTCTCTTCCCTGAGATGTGCCTGTAACCTAGAATACTTTGCACATCATTTGTAAATTCCTTAGCAAATGTTTGCTGACTTTTTCTTTCTCCCAGGTCATTTGCTAGGTTCCCCAAATATGAATTAGCCCTTTATTAACGAGCAGGTCTTGGTAGGGAGCATCCATAAAGTAACTTTATTTTTCCTCTAATGGTCCTTTCAAACCCTCTCTCTGGATTCATTCTCTCTCCTGTCTCTCCTTTGGGTTAAATCTTGGCCAGGTGCTATCTTGGCTATCATGCTTAGATAGCAAGATAATAGGAGGCTTGTTCTGGCATTAAAAGAATCGATCTCAGTCTAATGATAACAAAACTACACCCAGTCTAGGATAGTAATTGAACCTGTATGCAACCTGGTTAAGTCTGTTGACTCCTCTCACTGACCACGCCCATTCGCCTCTCTCCACTTCACCACCTTCTTCCCACTCACCTGGTAGGTCACCCCACCTGTGTGACTGGGACAAGTCACTGAACCCCATGTGGCTAAATGTTACCATCTCTAAAATGCTGACAATATTGTGTCCACCTCACTGAATTGGCAGGAGACTTAAATGAAAGCATTTTGGACAGCGTCTGGCTCCTGGTAAGTGCTCAATACATGTTAGCAATTACTATTCCTAGCACCTTCCTCTCTTCTGCCTACAAGTACACTTCATAATAAATCAACAGTGTTGCCTCCCCCCACTGTTTCTATGTCTATCCTACCCCAAAGCAATTCTTGGCTTTCACAGTCTTTTCTCAGCTTCTGTGGCACGTGATACGTGTTCTGACAACCATCAGCCATGAATACTTGGGAAGAGTTTGGAGTGCTAATATCCCATAGCACTATCCCCGTCAGAGTCCTTACTTTGAAAGAGCTTCTTAAAGGGTTACTCACTCTTGTTATTGCCCCTGCCACATGCCCGTCTCTCCAGCTGGGCTATGAATTCCTCCAGGCAGAGAGAAATTCATCTTTGCATTCACCTTTGCATCCCCAGTGCCCAGCATGATGCCAGGCAAAGAACAGGCACAGCTGTGGAAGGCAGCTGGAAAGGTCCTCAATAAGTTAAACACAGAATTACCACCCAGCAATTCCACTCCTAGGTATGCACCCAAGAGAACGGAAAACAGGCATTCATTGTGCACAAATGCTTAGAGCAGATTATTCACAATAGCCCAAAGGTAGAAAAAACCTGAACATTCATCAGCTGTTGAATGGATTAAAAAACATGGAATATCCATACAACGAAATATTATTTAACTAGTAAATAAAGAACGAAATACTGATGCATACTAGAGCATGGATGAACCTTGAAAACATTATGGTAAGTAAAAGCAGCCAGACACAAAAAAACCACATATTGTATGAGTCCATTTATATGAAATATTCAGAATAGGCAAGTTCATAGAGACAGAAAGCAGATTAGTGGTTGCCCAGAGCTGGGACAAGAGAGGAATGGGGAGTGATTGCTTAATGGGTATGGGATTTCTTTTGGGAGTGACATAAATATTCTGAATGTAGAGAGTAATGACTGTTGTACAATGCTGTGGATGTACTTAAAACTACTGAACTATACACTTTAAAATGTAATGGTTACTTGGTGAGACCTCATCTCTACAATAAATCAAAAAAATTAGCCGGGCGTGGTAGCGCACGCCTGTAATTCCAGATACTTGGAAGGCTGAAGTGGAAGGATCGCCGGAGCCCAGCAGTCGAGGCTGCGGTGGCCGGGAGCGGTCACTGCACTCCAGTCTGGGCGACAGAGTGAGACTCCAACTCAATTAAAAAAAAAATAGTAAATTGCATTTGTGTTTTTCCACAATTAAAGTAGAAAAAGGGAGTAGGTACACAATAACCATTTAAAAATAAATAGATTAGCCAGCGCAATGGCTCACGCCTATAATCCCAGCACATTGGGAGCTCAAGGTGGGAGGATTGCCTGAGCCCAGGAGTTCAAGACCACCTGGGCAACGTAGAGAGACCTCATCTCTACAAAAAAAAAAAAATTCGCTGTGTGTGATGGCACAGACCTGTAGTCCCAGTTATCCAGGAGACTAAGGTGTAAGGATTGCCTGAGCTAGGAGGTTGAAGCTGTGATGAGCCATGATCATGCCATTGCACACCCCAGCCTGGGCAACAGAGTAAGATCCTGACTTAAAAAAAAGGAAAAAATGGCATTAAATAACTTAATTACATAGATGATTATAAGTGAGGGATTTGGGAGTTTAGGTAGTTGGGAAGTCTGAAGAAAGATGGAGAGAGAAGAGTTGAAAAGTCAGTGTCACCTAAAGACAGTAAAAGGCTGCAATGCTTCTCAGCCCTCTTCCTGGAGTTAAAAGTCAAGTCCTTCCAGATGATCAGAGAGGGATTGTGAAATGGTCAGGGATTAAGACTCAGCAGTCGTTAACTGTGAAAACACTGTGGAACCAGAACTGGTCCTGGAAATGACTTTGCCATATTGAGGTTTTATAGCTAAGTATGTCCTGGATCAAATCCACTCATTGATATGACAAGAACCTGTGGCTTCCATCTCTAATTCAGGCATTGTGCCCTATGTGCTTATATCCCTATTGCCTCTGAGGTCACTACTTGTATTCTCCACCCACTCTCCAGGCTCAAACCCTGTGGGAAGGAAACTCCAAGAAGTGACATTGCTCATGGTCATGAGACATGACCACAGAGTTAGATGTACCGTGAACAGGCTCCTGAGATTAGGGTCTGAGGGACTATGCCTATATCTGCCCCCTTTCTAGCTGTGTGGCCTTGGGCAAGTCACTCAACTCCCTGAGCTCTCATTTCCTCAACTGGAGGTGATAATATTCACTAAATCGTCCTCACAATCTTGTTGTGAAGCACATGTGAGATAAAGTTTGGGAAATTGCTTTGAAAGCCATCCAGTGCCAGAGAGAGGTAAGGAAAAGCACTATTTTTATAGTGCTTGAGAGCACTGGCTTTGGAGTCCAACAACCAGCATTCACCAGCTGAGAGACCACAGCCAAGGGACCTAGTCACTCTGAGCCTCAGACTCCTCTTTGGAAAATAGGAGTGGTAGTATAGCTGTCAGAAGTGTGTGGTTAGGAAAAGGTGAGACTGCACACAAAGTCACCAGCAGGGAGCTGGAAGGGATGAGCCGTTGGTAGATGACAGTGATTGCAGATGTTCCAGAACACACCATTTCCCTGAGTCATTGCAGGGCCCCAGAAAGGGACTGCAGGAACGCAAGCCTCCACTCCAACCCTGTTCATTACCCAGCAAGGTTCCGACTGGACCTGTCTCCGACTCATCTTTAGTGGTGACAGTCCTGCAGAGCTGCATGGACCCTGAAAGTGACTGAGGGGGGTCCCAGCCAGTGCCTGGTGCACAGGACAGCTCGGCCTCATCTCCTGTTCCAGGTCAGCAGATTCTAGACTTCTCCCTCAGCACTGTGGACACACATCTGAGGAGCTGGTGACTCTCCTCTTCCCTCACCTCCCTAAATTCTGTTTTCTTAAGCAGTTTACAGTCCTCCAAGTCACTTTATACTTTGGGGCCAATCTCACGGTAAATAATTCTCTTGTCTTGGGAATTCTTGTTACAAGATGGCTGGCTTTCTCCTTCTTAAACGAACATGCCAGCCCGTACCAATCAATACTTCCTGCTCTGCACAGGTCTGCGGAGAGGGAGAGAGGTTTATAGCACTTTAAAGAGATGTGAACACAGCCCTGGGGAGTCTAAAAATGACCAGGCTTCTTGGGAGTGGAGGGAGGCCAGGTAGGAAGGAAGGCCACGCAGGCAGGGTTGGGATATCCTGAGAGGAGGGAAGCCTCTGAGGATTTCCTTGTTGTTTTGTTTGTAGGCCAAAAAAGAAAGAAAGAAAAAATGGAGCATCCTGAATCCTCGCTGTAGGATCTTAGAATATGCATTTATGCCACTGTGTCTCGTGGGAAATGGGGAAATGAAGGCATGAATTGATGTTTCTGTCTATTGAAATTATTTGGAGGATGCCGGTTTAACACCGAGAGGAAGACATCTTAGAATAAGAATGCGGGATAGGGAAGGCAAAGACTCAGAGTCACAAAAGGCAGTGTCTCACACACCAAATGGCACAGACAAGGAACCCATTCAGAGTGAGGAGCCTTGGGTTTCTTCATTTCTCAGCGTTTGGCCTGGGGAAAGTCAATTAACCTCTCTGAACCTCAATTTCTTGATCCACAAACTGGAGATGGCACAATATTTGCCCTGCTTACTTTATTGTATTGATTTGTTTGTTTGAGACAGGGTCTTCTTCTATCAACCAGGCTGCAGTGCAATGGTGTGATCATGGCTCACTGCAGCCTTGAACTCCTAGGCTCAAGCTATCCTCCCACCTCAGGCTGCAGAATAACTGGAACCACAGGTGTGTGCTCCCATGCCTGGCTAATTTTTTTTTTTTTTTGAAGAGTGAGAGCTTCTCACTAACGTTGCCCAGTCTGGTCTCGAACTGCTGGCCTCCTGCCTTGGCCTCCCAAATTGCTGAGATTACAGGCATGAGCCTACACGCCCAGTCACTGCATTGTTAAAAGGACACGAAGAGTTGCCATTTGTGAATACTCAGGCATCATGCATGTCATGCATATAATGAGTGTAAAGTGATTACAATACGAATGTCACGTTCAAAGTCAGTTGCTCTGGAAAGTTGGTTTGTAGTGAAAGAAGATGCAGAATGAGATTGTAAAGGCAATGGGAGGTTTAAAAATAGATTGGCGAGATCACAGTAATAACAGAAAGCCACTGCTGAGGAGAGGGTGCCGAGGCATGCAGAAAATAGCTGGGGCCTGAGCAGGAAGTTTAGTGGTGGTAACAGAGAAGGAGGCATTGCCTGCTCCCTCTGGAGGGAGATGGAGGGTTTGTTCACTGATGTGCAGAAGAATGGGGTTAGAATGACAGCATTTTTTTTTTTTTGAGACAGGCAGGGTCTGATTCTGTCACCCAGGTTGGAGTGCAGTGACCCAATCATGGCTCGCTGCACCCTCAGCCTCCTGGACTCAAGTGATCCTCCCACCTCAGCCTCCCCAGTAGTTGGGACTATGGGCATGTGCCACTACACCTGGCTAATTTTTTTTTATTTTTTGTAGAAGTATGGACTTGATATGTTGCCCAGACTGGTTTCTCAAACTCCTGGGCTCAAGCAATTCCACCTCGGTCTCCCACAATGCTGGGATTACAGGCACGAGCCACTGCACCCAGCCTGGGTTAGGGTAACTACTTTGATGTGAGCATTTTCCGTGAGTCACTATACTATCTGTATTGAGGGTCACATGCAAACGTGAGGGCCAGGAGCAGGATGCCAAAACCAAAGCTAGGACCAAGCACAAAGACCTATGAAGAAGACTTCTTGGGCCAAAAGGACCAAGATGATGGAATTAAGTGACCATTCCAGGTCAGCTCTGAGACTGCCTAGTAGGGGCGTGAGAGGAGGTCAGTGAGCACAGAGGAGGCTGATCGCAGAAGTACACCTGCCACAAAGATAGGGTAGAGGCCAAGAAGATCAATTCTGAAGGAATTGGGATCCCAGGTGGGATGGCCAGAGAGGAGACCTGGCAGGGCCATGGAGCAGGGCCAGAGCCACAGGGCAATGGAGACTTGATTCCCAGGAGTGATACAACTGTGTTCAGGTCTTGCTCTTCCAAATAAGTCCTCCTTGTGGCTTTAGCACCTAACCCCTATGCCTGGCATTCAGAAGGCACTCAGGCAATGTTTGTTGGAGTGAGCCAACAAATGAATGACAAATGAATACGATCGGATTCAAAATACCTGACAAGTTCTGAATTTGATTCATCTTTGTGGTGGCTTTGGCAGTCACTGGCTTTTGCTTTCTTTCTAGTGCCCGTTGTCCCTCCTGAGAACTCCTGGCCATCAAGCACGTCCCTGTTTTCCCTCCATTCTCCTGAAATGGCATATGCCCTCAGAATGGTCCTGTCTCACTTGGTGGCTTGTTTCCGTGGCAACTTGCTTCCACATTATGCCATGCTCAATCTGCTTCGTTACCAGACATTGCTATACTTTATTCAAATTTCTAACCACAGCAGTTCCCAGCCGTGTTTACATCCAGTCCTGATACAGAATGTCTTAAATTAAGGGAACATTTTCTTCTCAGAATTAACTTTAAAAATTCATTTGAGCACATTATGACATGGGTTTTTTTTTTTTAAACTAGAAATATAGACTTTCTCCACAACTTCCATGCCAAGAAACAACTTTCCCTGTCAGCCATGTTCATTGACTTTTTTCAAAACTGTTTTCTCCTCACATATTGAAAGCCAGCCTTGGAAAAGAGTCTCCAAGAGAGGAATTTGGTTCCAAAAATAATGTGAGGCTCTCAAACACTCACCCGCATCTGCAGACTCTGACACTTCCTAGTCACCATCATGACCTGACGGCTGACAGGCACCATTAATACTGAAGAAGATCTGAAAGCTATCTCAAGCAAATATAGGAATAGGAGTCACCATGAACATTTATTTTTGTTTCATCATGTTCTTTTTATTAGACTGGTCCATTTGTGTTTTCTAAGGCTCCCCAACATGTTTTCCATCTCTTTAACGAGGATGGCTCTTGCTGAGCTATTCTTAGACTTCATCTATCTCTACTTCATAGAGCACATTTTGACATGACCATGGTCTCTTGTAAGACTTTTTTTTTTTAAAAGATCACTTATTTATGGAAGGAAAGGTTTAATATCGTTAAATGTCCATACTATCCACTGCAATTCCCATAAAAATCCCAATGACATTTTCCACATACATTAAAAAAAAAACCTAGAATTCACATGAAAGGACCCCAAGTAGCCAAAACAATCCTAAAAAACAAAAACAAACAAACAAAAATCCCAAAACAAAGCTGGAGTCATCACTCTTTCTTGTAAGACTGTAAAGAAACACTCAGATGGAGCCTACTAATGTTGATGGGGGCTCACCTTATCTTTTCTTTTCAAGGTGATTTTCATATCTTCTAGCTGAACTGCATGCCACAAATTTACCACTCACAGCCAACGTGGAGAGACACGTCCTTGGTACAGCAGCTGCTCCTCTTTCTCACTTGAGGTCCTCAACCGCCATTCCTTGCCTTTCCACAAGGCACTACATCAAATCCCACACTGGGTAGCTCTCACGCATAAGGCCTCTGATGGCTCGGTTCAAGGGATTGCTGTAGTCTTCTGTCTAGCTCCTTTATTCAATAATCAATGGACCTCTAAGTAGCAGATCATTTATTGTGGCTAAGGTATAAGTCCAAGATTTCTAGAACAACTTCCCTCTGACTGGCATAAAATCCAATGTTGCCTGAGCAACATGATGAGACAATAAATCAAAAAATCACCTGGGCATCGTGACACATGCCTGTGGTTCCAGCTACTTGGAAGGTTGAGGTAGAAGGATCAGTTAAGCCCAGTGGGTCGAGGCTGCGGTGGCCGTGAGCATGCCACTGCACTCCAGTCTGGGTGACAAAGTGAGACTTCAACTCAAAAAAAAAAAAAAATCCAGTGTTGACTCCTTTGCCCCTTTTCATGTCTGCATGCAGCTAAAGTGCATCAGAAGATATAGAAAGTTAATTCTAACTGTTCAACTGTGCTATGACCGACGTGTAAAAGTTATTTTCTAACAAGGTGATTCTGTACAGTGTGCATGGGGTGATCCTTGTAGGGGAAATTCTTTGCTGGTTGTTCACTAAACTGGATTGAGTTGTACCCCCCAAGAAGGTAGGCTTAAGTCCAAACCCTCAGTACCTATGAATATAACCTTATTTGGAAATAGGGTTTTTTCAGGTTCAATCAAGTTAAAGTGAGGTTGTTCTGGATTAGGGTGGGCTTTAATCCAAAAACTACTCTTTGCATAAGAAGAGAGGATACTGGATACAGAAAGAATACTATCATGTGAAGAGAGACAGATGACGGTTTATGCTGCCATAAACCAAGGAACACCAAGGACTGCAACCACCAGAAGAAAGAAGAAACAAGCAAGGACTCTTCCCTAGAGATTTCAGAGGGAGCATGGCATTGCTGACACCTGGAATTCAGCTTCTAGCCTTCAAAGCTGTGACAGCATACATTTTTGTTGTTTTAAGCCACCCAGTTTGTAGTAATTTGTCAGCAAACCTAGGAAAACGAACATATTCACCAACTAAAAAACTAGATAAAGGTGAGAAGTTTGAATTCTCCAAAATTTCCTGCCTTCAAGGTTCAATTCTCCCAAGCCAGTTTATTTCTTGGGTGATAATATTTTCTGAACTTTTGGATGTGAGAAAAAAAATGTATTTAAAATTTCTTCCCCTCCCAACATTGTCCATGATGCATTCGACATTCATATTTGCAATATTGCCTTATACTTGACTAATATTGCCTAATATGTGCAATATTGCCTAATATTTACAGCTTTTCCAGGGATATGAATGCCTGATGCCCTGATGAGGGGCTACTTGAGAGCTATCCCGACTGCTGGACCCTCCTCTCTTGCCCAACCAGTGACTTGAACATGACTGTCCACTAGACTGCAAGGGCAACAGGCAATTTGGGGATTGGCTGTGATGAGGAATGGTATTAAAAATGTTCAGCGTAAATTCTCTTCCAGGGAAAACTCTGAGCAAAGTGCTTTTAAATTATTTTTTGTTTTATTTCTGGAGAAAGGGTTCCAGAGCTGAAGGGTGATGGGGAAATTGGAGTAGAAATGAAAGCAATACAGTGGTTTGTTTAGGAAATAAGTGATGGTGACTGTCAATACTGGGAGGTATGGAGATTCAAGGGATGTTGCAGCAGTAGAACTGGTTGGGTGTTAGACAGAAGAAGAGTTACAATAAAGCTCACTCCTAAACTGAGAAAATCCAGAAAATAATTTCTCGCCGGGCTGGGAAATTTATCTTGGAGATCAGGAAGAGTAAGAAAGGCAGACAAGGATGAAGATCTATCAGACCCATGGACTAGTAAATCTTGGAAGAGCCCTCAAGGTCATCGCCTCTAATTGCCCACTTCACAGATGAAGAAATTGAGGCCCCAGAGAGGTTCAAATCTCCATAGTGAGCAAAGGGCAGAGCCAAAATCAGAATCCAGGACTCCTATCATAATCCCGTACTTTTTCCAAACTAGAAATCAAGAATGGGAAAAAGTGGGAGAGTTGAGACCATAAGATCTAGATTTTCTAGTATCCCATTTTATAGCTGGTAACACACGCGTTCTCCAAATGAGAAGCTATGGGGAAAAGGTCATAAACTGAAAACTCATGGTTTGATTTCTACTCGTTTTTTTTTAAAAATTGATATTTGAATTATTTATTTTTAACATTTAAATGTGAAGGGAGTTCCCATAGCAGTCCAGGTTTCTGGCTCTGGGAAAAGTCAGTTGATCTGTCAGAAACTTAGCAAGAGCTGCTCTTCTTTCTGACGGGGCATACATTGTCTAGTCTACCCCATCTCCCCGGGTGGCTTCACTAACTTATACGATCTACTTGACCCCTGTGGGTCTTGGAGTTGGCAACCTCTGGGAAAAAAAACAAAGGCCCCGAGCCCAAGGCTGATGGTTGGGATCATAAATGGCAGGGGGTGAAGGGAAGTGACCAAAGGAACACGGAACAAGGAGGACCAAAGCACCGAGGACACAGAAGCAAAAGGTCTTATCCAAGAATTCAGGGACACGGTTTTCATCTATTTTTAGATCAAGTAACAGGATGTGGGAATCAAAAAAAGTGGTCAGTTCTCCCATACCACACAACGGTGATGACTTATGCAAAACATCCTCTTTCCTATTTTTAACCAGATCACAGAAGCTGCGTCAGAGGCCTTTGCTGCTGACTAATCCTGTCGAGGCGTCTTTCTCTGAATTGCATAAATGTCATCTACATAGGCTAAAGAACATTTGAGAAAAAGAGAAAACTGTAAAGACCACTGCATACAGGGCATTCTTATAAATAGTGTTCTGAGTGGGATCGCGGTGTTCTGGGCCAGTTTTCTGGAAGTTGTCTCGGATTTCGTGGTTGAAGGATGCAGACCTTCAAAGAGAAATCGTTCATGTGTTTAAGCTGAATTAATGATCCCATCATGGTTTGCACTTTGAAGTACAGTGAGGACTGGTTTTCAATGTGGATGTTTGGGAGAATGTTGCCAATTCTTCAGCAAAACTATGTTCTTGTTGTCTAGATAAATCTGTGCACCAGGGTTAGCCATTTAAATGGAGAAAAGGGATCAGGAATGAGAGGAAAAGGTAAGCCGTGCTTTCTAGGCAAGACCCATGACATGACAAAGGCAGGATGTTGGTGTCAGCTGAACCCTAAGTGACCGTGGAATGCAACCCCTTCCCATTTTCCTGAAGGGGAAATGAAGGTTTTGAAGGTGATTTGGGGGTCCTGCTCCAAGCCCTCAGGCCCCACAACTTCTATACACTCCAGCTGACTTCCAGCTGCCAGTATCTGCATTTCTTTGGGGGCTTTTGTCATAATCAAGGAAAGCTACTTTGCCTTTGCAGTCATCCAGAAGTGCCAGGGAAGGGACACCACCCGGAAAGAGCAGCTGCCCACAACCAGCAACAGGTAGGAGTCAGTTTATAAATATCCCAATCACTCTGCCTCGGTTGGGTTAACCCCAGGCACAGGGGTTCCACAAGCTGTTCAATGCAGAGGGAGAATAGGCTGCAGGCTATAGCAGGCGGAATGTCTAGTTAGAAGTCAATAATGTCATATTGTTTGTTCTCAGTGTGTGTGTATGTGCGCGTGTGGTATATATATTTACATGTGTATGTATGATCTGTATATCCTGTGTTTATAAGTGTGATATGTATATATAATAAGTAATATATACATGATGTATTTGTATTATTTATATGCTTTCTACCTATGGAAAATAATACTGTTTCTCCATTTACAAGTGGTGTTATCAAGTTTCTTTCTAGAATGAACTTATTTAAATAAAAATGCTGAACTCATTTAGAGAACACTTAAGTAAATGAAGATCAGGGCCTATGCCAATACACTAAGAAATTGTGGAAGTTGTTCATGAGAGACTGAAATCGGGGAAACCATGACATTACAGGAAGACTTATTTCTGGAAAGCTCCAGGCCCGGAAATATCAGGGAGGGTGTTGGGCTTACTTCAAAGAGAACGTAAATTGTTTTACAAGATAAGCCATTTCAAGGCCTTATTCTCTTCATGCTCTGCATGGACTGGCCTTAGAAATATTTTCTGGCCGAGTCATTCATTTATTCATTAAATGTGCATTTATTAAGGGTTTTATGATGTGTATTTATAGAAGGTGCTATGCTGCGTATTTATTGAGGGGCTGCATCTGTACTGATTGCTGTGTTCGATAAAAAAGAATCAGGGAATGATCCTCCATTTGTTTGCGTCATCCTTGATCTCTCTGAACAGTGTTTTGTAGTTCTTGTTGTAAAGGTCTTTCAACTGAGACCCAGAGAGGTTAAATGACATTTATCTACTTAGGTAGATGCCAAGGTGTGAATGCTTTTTATTTGAGTCTCTGCCTGTTTGTTGTTAGTGTATAGAAATGCAACTGTCTTTTGCACATTTTGACTATAGGGAGGGTTCAGGCATGGAGAACCAACCATTCTGCCCAGTTCAAAAGTGGACTGGATAAAGAAAATGTGGTACATATACACAACGATGTATTATGCAGTCATAAAGAAAAACAAAATCATGGACTTCGCAACAAATTGGATGGAGTTGGAGACCATCATATTAAGTGATCTATCACAGAAATGAAGAACTGAATACTGCATGTTCTCACTCTGTAACTGTAAGTGGGACCTGAAAAATAGTCACATGAGCACAAGGGAGGGATTGACAGTTGGTGGGCACTGCTAGGGGAGGGAAGGAAAGAGGAAAGTGGGGAGCACATGACAACACAAGGGGTACCTGGTCACTAGGGGGAGTGAGGGCCAGTTAGAAACCCAAAATTTACCTGAATCCAACCTATTTATATAGTTAATCCTCACTTGCACCCCACATCTCTATAATAAAATAAAATAAAATAAAGTAAGATAAGATAAGATAAGATAAAATAATATCAGATCTTCCCTTATGGGGTTTTGGTGAGGATGAAATTAAATAATTGTCTTAAAAACCAGTGTCTGCTCCCTAGTAAGGCCTTACCAACTAATAGCTATTATGATGTTTTTTTCTGAAGGACTAAAATGAGTCAAGAGAGAAAAATGCCTTGGCTAAGCTACTTGGTAGCAATACCAGAATTAGAGACCAGTTTTTCCCATTTTTAATTTCACACACTTTCATTACATCATGCGTTTTAAAACAGTATAATGTTTATTTTCTAGAATTTATTAGCACTAGCATTTCTTCTTGCAGGACATAGCACACTTCCTGTTTTAGTGCAAGCATATGTCCAAATGGTTTCCTTTTGAAAAACAATTTTGATTGATTTCTTTCACTCCTTAATTGATATATCACATTTAGAGTAAGGGCACTGCTTGCTCTGAAAAGGCTAGACTTTCAATTTTCAGGTCTTCAACTACCGACATCACAGTCTGACTTTAAACCCTATGAAATTACACACGACATTTAGAATTGAATAACGATTCTGATTGCTTCTTTGTGTCTGTGAAGAAAATAACATTTATTTTGACCAAGTGTTATATTTTCCCTTTTTCATCAAACAAATCATTCTTATGATGCAAAGACTTCTGTTGTTCTTTATGATTCATTGGTCAACCGTGAAAGAACAAACACATCAAATGTTGAATCTTGGGTTACAGTCTGTTGGTGATTCTCTCTAGGAGATTGCTGTCTCTCCCAGAGAATCATCGACTTAGAGATGACAGCTTTTTCAGAGATTTTTAGCTAAACTCCTTGATCTTTGTAGATGAGAAAATTGAGCTCAGAGAGGTGAAATGACTTTCAAAGTCATCCAGCTAGCTGATGGCAAGGAGGGAATTTAAACCTATATTTTTCTTACTTTAAGAGTCCCTATTGTATCACATCCTACATCAACTCAACATATTTCCAAAAAAGTCTTTCTGTATTATCAGGTGTTGTCAAACTATGGCCTGCAGGCCAAATCTGGCTTGCAGCTTGTTTTTGCGAGTAAAGTTTTATTGGAACACAACCATGCTTGTTTGTTTACTTATTGTTAATGGTTGCTTTCTCACTACAGTGGCAGAGGTTAGTAGTTGTGCCAGAGATCATATATGACTGCAAGCCTAAAATATTTACTATCTGGTTCCTCACAGAAAAAGATTGCCGGTTTCTGTTATATAACAAGCTTGGTTAAAATTCTCTCTTCCTGTTTTTACTCTTTTTGTATCAGACTCTGTTGTCAAAAGCTGAAGAAAGCAGGGTTGGGCAGAGAACAATGGGAGAATTAAAAGGGGAGAAAAAGAGCTAATACTTATTTGTCTAACTTGAGATAGGAAGTATTCTAGAGACTTTATATGTGTCATCTCATTTAATTCTCAAAAAAGTTGCTATAAGACTATTTTCAGCCTCGTCTTTCAAATAAGAAAATTGAGACTCAAAGAAGTGAGAGTTAAGTTGCCCAAGTTTGTGACACTAATAATTAGCAGAAGGAATCAAACCCTTCCTCATTCTAAAAAAAAAATCTGTGTTCTTTCTACTGTATCATGTAATTGTTTTAGTCAAGATTACTTTTCATTTAAAAAATAGCCAGGTGCAGTGGCTCACACCTATAATCTCAGCACTTTGGGAGGTGGAAGACAGAGGATTGCCTGAACTCAAGGATTTGAGGCCAGTCCGGGAAACTCGATGAGACCACAGAAGGGGGTGGTGGCGCGACCTATAGTTCCAGTTTCTTGGAAGGCTGAGGCAGAAGGATTACCTGAGCCCAGCAGGTCAAGGCTGCAGTGGCCATGAGTACAACATTGCACTCAACCTGGGCAACAGAGTGAGACTCTGACCTAAATATATATATGATATAGCATCCCCCAATTGAAAAAAAATTAATTAAAAAATAATAATTTGGTACCAAATAATATTTAATACATAATTAAATCCAGGTTAAAATGGTATAATTCATGGCAACATCATGGATTTTGTTTTGGTTTGAGTGTTTATACAAGTGGGTGAGCTGAACTGTAGATCATGAGAAGAACACATTTCTTGACAATTAATTCACATTTTGCGGTATTGGAGAAGTTTAATGGCCCACAGCAGGTAGAATCGAAGCCCTATATGTATATAACTAATGACATAGATACCATGTCAATGTGCTTTAAAATTTTAATATGTAATATATATATTATATTTTTAGAAATAGGGGTCTTACTATGTTGCCCAGGCTGGTCTCAAATTCCTGGGCTCAAGTAGTCCTCGGCCCTGGGCTCCCAAAGTACAGGGATTACAGTCATGAGCTACTGCTCTCAGCAAAAATGTGTTTTTATATAATCAACAATCCCTTCTCTCCGGGATTTGCTACAATTCTCTAAACCAGTGGTTAACAAAGTTGCCTACTCATCTGAATCACCCATGAAATCACTTAGGATACAGATTCCCAGGATGCTCCCTCTGACTATCTAAGTCAGTATATCTGAGTTTTGTTTGGGAGTCTGTAATTATTTTTCTTTTTTACCTCTGGAGTTGATTTTGAAGATCAGTCAGCTCTGGGAACCACTATGCTAGAGAATGAGTGGGTGAGCAAGGTCTGCATCTGTGTCTCAGTCTTTCCTGGACCTTCTTTATGTCCTCTAAACCTGTCCACTGAGCCCCTGCTGTGGTCAGAGGGCACATTGTTCCTTGTCTTTGCCCAATGAGGCTGGTGGCAAGGGTAGGGAAACTACACACACTATGCTATTTATTTCCTCAGCATCCAGCAGAGTGGTACACATACCTTCTGCCTTATTGCTATGACTGTGACTAGTTAAGCTTTTAGTTCTGTCATTGCCTTTTTTGTTTTCCATTTGCACAAATTGCTCCAATGGCAAATTCAACTCTAGTTTCTTCCGCTCCCTCATTACAAGAGTGAGGTTCATAGATACTTAGAATTTAGATGATAAAAGGTGATGAGTTGTCCCCCATATCCTGCTATTTCTCTCTTCTTTCTTCACTGCCTTTAACAATGTCAGTGCAACCACTGTGGGTTGAAACCAAAAGGGGCTTTGAATCCTGAAAATTTGGAACCCTCAGTCACTTGTTAATTTAAATCTTTCCTCCATACTATGCAAGAGTTGTATTAGCTTAATATAATACAGGTTTTTAAACATAGATATATAATCACACTCAACTCACACTCATTTTTTCCAGCCAGTTTCTCCCTCTTCCATAGAATGATTTAAACAATTGACCTCAATGGTCTTTGCTACTTTTTGGAAATCACTGTTTTTTACTTTGTGTGAGAAAGCTAGTCCTTATTCCCTTAGGATGAGATATGTGCATTTCTTTCTCTTAAGTGAATGAAGACAAAAATATGTGATTTGTGATGACTTCAACATATCCCATATTATAATAATGATGAGTTCTCACAAAGAAAGCAGCACACATAGACTCTAAGAAAAGGAAAGATCATCTTTAATATCCCAAGTAGAACAATAAAGGACATCTACTATTATGAAGGTGTTTAGAATTACTACAACTTACTATCAAAGAAAAACTTAAGTGACAACAAAAATGGAGTCAATGGGGACATCAGAATGACACTTGAAAGACACTAACAAAATATGGCCACCAAATTGGAATTTGCGAGATGAGACATGGTGACTTAGACTATAATACAACATACTTTTATGGGTCATTAGAATTAGAGGTGAAGAAAGGAAGCCTTATGAAATGGCCTTGTATCTTTCTGCCTCTATAAGATAACAGAATACATTTCATAATAGTTGTCTCAAGAAATTTAACTAACCATTCATTTAAATCTAAAGTGGGTAAGCTGTAATTAAATAAGCATTTTCTATCCAAGCTAGGTTGGCCCTAATGAGTGAGTCTAAATCCTTTTTTCAAGATCAAAATTGCCTTTTGTGACAGTACCTCTTTCCTAGTCTGTCCCTCTAATATGGAAGAGCACTTTAGACCCATGGCAAACGTGCCTAACAGATAAAGACAGCACATCCTGTGACTTGTTAAAAGTCATTTTGAGTACAGTTAAAGGTGAAAAGGGGCCCACGATGTGCATTTTAACAAGAATTTTATATGGCCTTGGTACACACGGTCCCTAGGTTACCCTGGCATAAATATTGGGCTACAGAATTTACTAGAAGAGGAAAAAACAAAATAGATCAGGCAAGCGGGGGTTAGGAGTGGAGGTGATGGTAAGAAGAAACCAGGAGGAGCTGGAAGTGGGTTTCAGAAAGGAGTTTTGAATAAGGGGCCAGGAGGAGAGACAATTGTGGGAGTGATAGCTATGAAAGATATTAAGAAGGACAAAGAGTTTAAAGATAGTTTGCAGGCTTTATACAAGGATGTTCTCCTTGGCATTTTCTTGTGAGGCTGTAGTAGAGATTTCAATTGTTTCTAATGTTTTTTCTTTGACTATTACTCTAGGCTGAAACCCATCACCAAGGAGCCCAGTTAGAGTCCCATACTACACTGACACAGACCAGATCATGTGGTATGTTTGGAAGTCAGACCCCATAAACTGTTTACCTGTCAGAGCTTTACCATAAAAAGAGGCATAACCAGGCCCTGAAGACTCGGACTCCCAATGGGACCCTATCATTCCGTTCTCTATGGTTAGGCCCTCGGTAGACCTAAGGAGAATTGCTGGGGCAGTGGGTCTGAGGAGCTACCTGGGGTCTCTCACAGACTGTCTTCACTTGTAGTGTTTACTTGTTTCTTCCTAATTATTTTCAAGACTGGAAGCCAGAAATGGATCTGAAAAGACAGAAGAGTAGATGAATTAGCACTGGGGTCATACCAAACACCTCTGGCATAAACTTTTCATTATCGGGTTAAAGGTGTCAGGAAAAAAATGCCAAAAGACTCTGAAATGGACAGAAAAGCTTATCTGTGTGGGTTATCTTGCTCTTTCACTGTCTATGAGCTACTTCTCCATTCTGTAGGTTATAGATGGCTGACAGCAACAATTTAAGTAATTCTTGTCCATGACATGCACATGAACTTCACCCTGCAAAGCACAAGTGATTCCTCCCATTCCCCTTGTGGAAGAAGCCAGCTGTGAAGCAGATTCATTTCGGTATCCCTGATGGCCTATATATGTGTATGTTCTTTGAAGTATCATTTTAGTTAGTTTTAATTTCTTACTATTCCCTCATAAATAAGTTAAATAAAATCTTTGATATGTATCCATTTTATGAGACACACGAGAGTTCTTATGTTTATATAAATATAAATATATTTTAAAATACATAATATATAAAATATATATATAATAAAATATATATAATATGTATTTTATATAAAATACATATCATATAAATACATACAAAATACTAGAGAATGAGCAAGTCTTTGGCATTTACGAAGTTGCGGTAGATATTTTCTTTTGCTTTTTCTTTACCAGGGAATGCTTATCTTATGAGGTCTTGTTGCTTTATAGCCAATACGGAGGCCTTTTCCAGTTACCTCTGAACAAACTTACTGGAAACCAATATTTTGAAGATTATCTTGTCAAGTCCGCTGGATCAACATTTAAATCACAAAGCTAAAAGCCCAACCATATACATGTGTTAATTTCCTCCCAATAGTCCTGTCTACTGCTGGGATACAAGGCCCACTTTCCTTTTGCCTCTCATCAACACTTCCTTAGTTTCAGATTACAACCCCAATCCCAGCCTTACCTTTGTGAGGTATACACTCAGTTTCCTTTTGACTTCTCCCACTGGCTGCTTTGATCTTTTCCTAAGCAGCTTTGTATGCAGGTATTGGACGCGCTCTCTCTCCACGCTGGGGTAGAAGGATGCTAACACCAGGATTTTAAGCTGCATCAGGATGGAGGACAGCAGTCCCAGCATCACTAATATCACAAGGATAACACTGAGAGGAACCCAGGTCTTAGATAGGAGAAGCGTTGGCTTCGGGATGCAGTTGGGTTCAAACACAGATATGTTAAAGGAAGAATCATGGATGATGTCTTGCGTTCCTTGCTTCTAAAATGAAAGGATAAAATAATCAAGAGCCATTCTACTTTTGTACTCAGTCCTTGTCATTCTTGATACTTCTCTGCAACATACAGAATTTATCTTCAAATATTCAGGGAGCTTTAGCTAAAAACAACTATAACATCTCCTTTTGTGGGTTGAAATTGGAGCAAAGGAGAAGGGATGCACATTATTTGTAACTATTGCCGTGTATCCCATAGTGGGTTTGGGGAGAAACAGTACAGATTCCCTTGAGAGAAGTGTATTAAATAAGTTTGTCTACTCTATCCCTTCTTTTGAAAGTAACAATGGCCATTAGACTGAAGGCTTTAAGATGGCAGAGAAATCTGTTTAACTTTAGTCTGCTGTTTTCCTAACAAATTTGACTACATAACTCATTTTCATGGAATACTTGTTCTACACTTTGTGGGGTTAATTAAAGATGGGGATAATCAGCTAAACTGGAAGAGAAGATTGTTCTGGAACATAGTCCTTTAAGACACTGTCATATCCCTCTATCTGGTCAAACTCCCTTTCAGTGGACCACAAGGTCACAAAGATTTTGAGGCACTAAACTACATTCTAAATCAACCTTAGGAGGGATTATTCTTATTTAGTGTACTATATCCCCTTTTGAATTGATGTGTTGACCCTCAAGCCTACTTCACTGAAAGAGACTCTAAAATTCTGTTTGTGGAGGTCTTAAAAATAGGAAATTTTCTCATCTCTCATGGATGCTCAGGAATGGGTGTCTTCCTTTCTTCTTGAAGGCAAGAAAACAAACCAGTTACTCTCAGCACTGACATAGAGGACTAGAGATGACTTTGTGCCACCCAGCCAAGCCACCCTCAGGGGACATGTGTGCTGATTCAGCTCTTTCTTCCCCTGACCTGGGAAAGTCATTTAATCTCTCGGTGGATTTGTTTTCTAATTTGGCAAAACAGGAATTAATGGACCAGATCCTGCCCATGAATAAACTACTCCCAGTGCAAATTAAACACCTTGGGGAGGAAGCATTAGGCTTAGAGATTGGATCATTTAGTAAGTTATTATCACCCTAGCACCACCGAGCCCTGGGGCCAAGAAAAGGTAAATGACTTCCCAACAAGAACCAGGACCACACCCAGAGGACACCCAGAGGTGCTTGCAAAGAACTTGGAAACACCAAACCTGGGACCTCAACATACATCAAGTCAAATCTATTATTTCCCCAGCACTGTGAATAAGTAATGAAAAACATTTGTGTTCCCTCTCCTTTTCTTTTATTAAAAAGACAGTCCGCTTACAATTAAATGGAGAGATTTCATTCCCCAGAGCAAAGGCACACACTCTTTTTTAATACTATTGAAGAAACAAACACATCGATTGAGTCAGTGATGAGAAATCCTGCAATAAGAAAGCAGCGGGTGTTCGATCTAGGAAGAAGTTATTTAGGAATTTAACTGGGGATTTTGCAGTTGGGAGTCAGGGCTTCTTAAGGGTTGAGTCAACACTTACTTGTATGGGTTTGGTGGAGGGTAATGTGGAGGACGAGTTAACTCTTTCAAGATGCCAAACAATATGCTAAATGGTACCCTGATGTTTTAAAATATGTTTACCTCTACAATTTGCTGAGACAGTGTTAAGTAATGAATGGAGGGAAGGCTCTGGTGGCAGACAGTCCTTAAAAGTTAGTGTGGCCAAATGCTCAATAAGTAGACACTGTGGTTGTTTTTTACTTATGCTGCCCACCCATGCAGGTAGCTCTACATTGGCCATTTCCCATTTTCTTTATGTAAAACATTTGTTTAAAACTGCATAAAAGCAGGAGAGAAATATTGGCAACACTTCGTGCCAATGTTTCTCCTCCTGCTTGACTTCTCCTTTGGAAATCTACAGCAGTGAAGAAGACCAGGCACCTCCAAGGGCATCCTGGGATAAGGGCAGGGCATTGCCAGTCATGCGGAAGCTGGCTGCTGGCAGCACGGTCTCCAGGCACGGTAGGAGAGATTTGAGAGGTGCCAGCTCTACTCACATCTGCTCTAATGCCCACCACCCTGCTATTGTTACACATGTATATTATGGCCTCTCCCTGCTCCCAGGACGAGAGTCTCTCAAGGAGGTCATCACACTCTAGACATCTTTGAATCCTCAGGACCCAGCAATGCCTTAAGATGGTGGGCTGTTTTTTGGAAGGCAGAACTTACTTTTTCCCTTTTTTCTAAAATGGGAAGACTTCACAAAACAGGCATGGGTATTGGCTGAGAGGGAAACAAATGAGAGAAAGCCAAAACAAGAAGGAGGGAGAGGAAGAATTGCGAGGGGAGGCCAAGAAAGGAGACCACAGGAGGAAAATGCAAAAGGAGAAAGGCCCTTTAACTAGCCTAGATCAAACACGTCTGAAATTCTTGCTTGGCTTTTAGTTGAAACACGACTTCCATTATCCACCCTGCTCCAAATATCTAGAGCAACAGGGTGCCTTGTAATTAACTGAACTGTTCAGAGGAAGCAGAGAACTCAGAGTAATCAACTCTGAGAAGCAGCCCAGGATGAGAATGGCGGGAGCTGGGGGACTCTATCTGCTGAGCCAGAGGAAAGGGGAGGAAAAGTGTGGACGCAGCAGGAGGATTCGAGGCCCTCAGAGATAGAAATGGAAAGTGGGTTTCAAAGCAGACTTTATAGGCAATGGTGCTGCCATTTCCCCTCTGTGACCTCCCCGGCAGCCGGCACAATTCGGTGAAGTTCGATAAAGAGGAGGGCAAATCACAGACGTGAAAACAGTTGATGGTGTTGTCACCAGTCTGACCTAGTGCACACATTGCATACACATGTATGCACATGCACACAATGCACACATGCACACACATTCCACACTCCACACTCCACCTGCTTCAGCTTCACAATTTCTTAGTTAAAAAAAAAAAGACAAAGTGTCAGACAATAAAAGACAGGATGCACAGAACCACAGTCTTCATTTGCTCTCAGCTGCGAGAGGAGAGAGAATACAGGAGGAAAAGTCAGATTCCTCAAGACACAGGAGGCACCAACTCAGAGAAAGACGCTGTCTTGGCTAATTAAGATTTTCCCCAGATCCATCTGACGGCGATTAGAAGTTAAATTCTTGACTTTGTTGTTTGGGTGAAGGGTTGAGAAAGGCAGTTCTCCATCTTGGCTGCACATTAGAATTACTTGGGGAGGTTTTAAAAACCTCTCAGCCCAGTCCAATTAAGTCAGAAACCCTGGAGATTCTGCAGAGAGGTACTGGTTGATTGGCTTTTTCAGCCCCATAGTGAGGCAACTCCACATCCAGGGTTAAGGAGCACTGGCTCAGAAGGTCATGGCTTTCCAACAACACCCAGGACATAGTTTCTCAAAGTGTGGTCCACCTACCTTGAAATCACATGGGGTGTTTTTTTTTATCAAAAATGTTGTCTCAGCCAGGCTCAGTGGCTCAGCCTGTAATCCCGCGCCTTTGGGAAGCTGAGGTGAGTGGATTGCCTGAGCCCGCGGGTTCGAGACCTGCCTGGGCAGCGAGACCTCATCTCTATAATAAATCAAAAAATCACCTGGGCATGGTAGTGCATGCCTGTAATTCCGGCTACTCAGAAGGCTGAGGCAGAAGGATCACTGGAGCCCAGTGGGTCGAGGCTGCAGTGGCCAGGAGCGGCCACTGCACTCCAGTCTGGGCGACAGTGTTAGACTCCAACTCAAAAAAAATAAATAAATAAAAGATGTCGTCTCATTTAAAACAAAATCTCCAGAAATGAAGGGCTGGTGCTCTGTATCCAATCTAGGAAATTCTTAAGGTTGAGAACCACTGACCTAATCTAGCTAAAAAAAACAAAGTGTAGTTAGGTAGCATTTTTTTTTTTAAAGTAGGTGCTACCTGGTATTTATACCAGCCCTATGATTGGGTTACTTAAGAGTCCCTTGTCAATAATCACCCTTTTAGACATTACACCGATGCACTGGGTCTCTCCTATGTTTGATAAGGATTCAGAATGCACAGAAAAGAAGTTCTCATTCTGAGGTGTCCAAAGTCTACTCACACGAGTCCGAGGGTGTGAGGAGAGCTGGCTCTAAACCTCAGGCTCTTGAGTTCACGTCAGATACTCCTGCTTGAGAATCAACTTCATGTTCAACATCAGAGACACCAATTCCCACATTTCAGTATTTGTTGAGTGTAAGAGGCTGAAAAGTGACCCCTCCAAAGACATAAGGTCCTAATCTCTGGAATCTGTTAATGTCACTTTATTTAGAAAAAGGATCCTTGTAAATGTGATTGAGTTAAAGATCTTGAGATGAAGAGATTACCCCCAATTGTCCTAACACACTCACATGCATTCTTTAAGAGAGGCAGAGAAAGTTTTTCCATACACAAAGGAGTGGGCCATGTGAAGACAGAAGTAGAGATGGGAGTGATGCAGCCACAGGCCAAGGAATGCCAGTGGCCAGCAGAATCTGGAAGAGGCAGAGTGGATTCTCTCTAAGAGTCTGAGAACGTGGCCCTAC
Source organism: Carlito syrichta (assembly GCF_000164805.1). Taxonomy (NCBI): domain Eukaryota; kingdom Metazoa; phylum Chordata; class Mammalia; order Primates; family Tarsiidae; genus Carlito; species Carlito syrichta. Next base: position 41,384 of record NW_007036702.1, read on the forward strand.
AAACAACTGATTTCAGCAAGCAACACCCATTTCAGACTTCTTGCCCCTAGCCCTATAAGAGAATAAACTTCTGTTGTTTTAAACCACCCAGTGTGTGATCATTTGGTGGAAACTAGCATCTGTAGAAAACTAATACAGACTCACTCTAACATCAGGACTTCAATTCGATGCAACCTACATTTGTTGAACTCTTTCTATGTATCTGGCGCTTTACTAGGTGCTGGGGATGCAAAGGTGCATTAGACACTGCCCTACCTCACGTTCACCATCTTTTGCAAGACAGACCAGCCAGTAGCCATGATGCCTTGTAACAAGTGCCTGTGAGCCCCTACCTCTCTGTGCAGTCTCAAGTGAACCTCCAAGCTCGGCAAGCTTTGAAACTGTTTGCTCACTGAGAAAATGAGTCTATACAGCAGATAATCTACAGCTGCAAACAGCACCCAGATGTAGAGATGGGTAAGTATGGGGAGGAAAAACAGTCCCAGGTTTTTCCTTTCTTTAGGAGTCAGCCAGAAAGACGGGATGATGACATACTTCTGCTTTTCCTTTTGGCTCAGTGGGAGTACACAGGGCCTCTGTTGATGCTTCTCCCTTTCATCAAACTGAACAAAGTGTCTGGTGATATAGATGTTTTCATACTTCTGACCACAAGGGCCTAAAAATCTCTTCATGAAGAGGCCAGTGCCAAGTAGGACCAGCAAAAACCCTGCGGAGGCAAGTAGCTTTTGACCCAGGGAGGACAATACTTCTGTGGCGGTTGTCATCTGGTATAAGACGCTCAGGACTTCCCCTTTGGTATCATTTAACTGTGCCTCCAGGATGTGGCTGGGACTGAAAAGAGAGACCGCCAGGGTCTGGTTCCAAGAAACAAGGTCATCAAGTAGACTGAGTGGAGTGGCAAGGCCATAAATCCACTGAATTGCCTCAATATATTTTTTCAAAAGTGGAAAATGTATGGAAAAGCTCTTTGCCCTTAGGTTGCAAGTCATACTGTCCAGGAGACCTTTAAAGTTGTGAAAAATATTTTCCACATGTCCAAAGATGACTATCCCTGTGCCAGCAGCAATCAAAGCGTTCCTGCCTTCACGCAGGCCACAAGAGAGAAAGACGAGAAGAATGAAACACCGTGCGTGCTTGGTGCAACATAGCAGGACACACATAATCATCCAGGTGGTGGTGAACGCTATGGTTGATGACAGAAACCAGCAGAAGGTCACAGAGAGGAGGCCCACTGAAATAAAAGCAACAAAACAGCAAACTCCCAAATGCTGGATAAAGTCCCTCCATCCAAGGCTTTTTGGAGACACAAAAATCCTCCAAAGACTTAGGAAGATATTGATGCCTGCAGTCTGGATACCCATTCTTCCTGCATCCCTGAAAGTGTAAAGGACACCAAGTTTAGAGGGCATGGTGGTAGACTGCTTGCAAAAAAAAAAAAAATTGGCCATAATTATTTTACCCCTCCCTGTGTCTACCCCCTTGCAACATGACTTCTCTGACAAAGTGAGAGAAATAGAATCCATCAAGAGGTGGGTCTTTTTCTCCATCCCTTGCATCTGGGCTGGCCTTGTGACGTCTTTGGCCAATAGAATGTGGCAGGAGTGACTGGCAAGTCTGAGCCTGCCTTGCTCCCACACACCCTTCTGGTACTCTGATGTTCACAAGTCCATCTGCATTCTCTTCTTGATGTGACTGTCATTATTCACCACCAATTGAGTGTTTTAAAGAAACACATACTACTCTCTTACAGTTCGGTAGTTCAGAAGTAAAATGGGTTCATAGTGCTGTAATCCTTCTGGAGACTCCCGGGGAGAATCTGTTTCCTTACCTTTTGCAGCATCTAGAGGCCACCTTCACTTCCCAGCACAAGGATCTTCTTTCTCCATCTCAAAGCCAATAATGTTGTATCTGTCATCCTTTCTGACCTTGGCTTTTATCTTTATATCTTCTCTCCACAAGACTCATCCTCTTGCCTCCCTTTTATAAGAACCCTTGTTAGCCGGGCTTGGAGGCTCAGCCTGTAATCCCGTGTTTTGGGAGGCTGAGGTGAGTGGACTGCCTGAGCCCGTGGGTTCGCGACCCACCTGGGCAACTTGGTGAGATCTCATCTCTACAATAAATCAAAAATTAGCCAGACGTGGCAGCGTGTGGCTGTAGTTTCAGCTACTTGGAAGGCTGAGGCAGAAGGATCACCAGAACCCAGCGGGTTGAGGCTGCAGTGGCCAGGAGTGGCCACTGCACTCCAGTCTGGGTGACAGAGTGAGACTCAAACTCAAAAAAAAAAGAACGCTTGTTAATACACTAGGTGCACTAGATAATCCTGGGAAATCTCCCAGTCTCAAGACCCTAATCACATCTGCAGATTAAGGGTAAGGTAACATATTTGAGGGTTCTGGGTTAGGACATAGACATCTTTGTTGTGGGTTTGAGGGGCATTATTCAACCAGCCATACCAGGTTGTACTGCTGGTTGATGAGAGGTCCCTGACCAGTCAGTCTACCAACAGCCATCCAACTGCCAGACTTGTGGGAAAGGCCACCCTAGACCAGTTGGTCTCCAGCCAGCCCACCAGCTGACCACAGACACATGAGTAATAATAACCGCTGATTTACTTTAAGTGACTTAATTTGGTACAGGCCTGGTAGGAGGTTATTGTTAACTGATAAAGACAACAATCCTATATCATAAGCCTTAATAGTTGAACCCTAGGCTGATGAATAGGCTGACCTGTCAATAAACTACATTATGTAAGATTACCCTTAAATAGTCATCTATTTTCTTGTGCTCTATACAGACCAGAAAGCAAACGAAGGGCATTCAGACTTAAATGTGGAATTGGACTGAGGCCATCGTGTCTCTGCTTTGTAACCATTGCTCTTTCCTCCTCTGCCCTTATCCTCCAAGTAGAAGGTAAGAAACATACAAGGAAAATCAGAATATGTTTGTCACTGAGTTAATTATCTCTTCTTTCCTGCCCCAGACCTGGAATAATTAAAATGAAGGTGCTACAGATTTAGGTCTGTTATGCACTCAGAGACATTTGGATTCGCTTGGAATGGCATAAAATAAATTTGGCATTCTTTGCTCTTGATTGAGTATCTAACAAGCATTATACCATATATATGAGGACATTGATTGCGTTTTGAAACACTCTTAAATCCCTTTGTATGTCTAATAGGACGGGGCTAGATTCATGGAATAGCTTAATACCATTAGAACCAGTGAATCACATGTGTCACATGAGAGACAAACCCAGGCCTTGACTGAAGGTGTAAACTGAGCACCTAGAGGTGAGAAGTGATTCTCTTTCTGTGTTCAGGCTGAATGAGGTTAATGAAGGGCAGGGATATGATGGAGGGAATAGGCATATTAAGAATAATCGTGTGAGCCGGGCTCAGTGGCTCAGCCTGTAATCCCGCGCCTGTGGGAGGCTGAGGTAAGTGGATTGCCTGAGCCCGCAGGTTCGAGACCCCCCTAGGAAGCGAGACCTCATCTCTACAATAAATCAAAAAATCAACCGGGCGTGGTAGTGCGTGCCTGTAATTCCGGCTACTCGGAAGGCTGAGGCAGAAGGATCGCCGGAGCATAGCAGGTCGAGGCTGCGGTGGCCGGGAGCGGCCGCTGCACTCCAGTCTGGGCGACAGAGTGAGACTCCAACTCAAAAAAAAAAAGAATAATCGTGTGTAAATGTCTCCAGCAAGAATAGAGGGACTTACAACTCCTACCACATAAACTGAGTGGAAATGCTCAGAGCAGAAAAGAGATATGGGACGAACTCGGGTGTTGAAGAAGGATCATTACCATGTGGGACTGGCCTTAGCAGGAATTCCAGATTCCATAGGAGGATTTTCTTACTCCATCAGGAGGAAAGAGTATCAGACTGGCCATTAAGACAGGGACCAGCAAAAGGCCATTACTCTTTTTCCCGGAAAGCTTTGCTTGCTTTTGGAATCAGAAGTTGGATTGAAGGTTGAAGACAGAGTCGACTGTGACCATGGGTCCCTATGCTCCTGAACTGTCCCCAGCACTGCCGACCCGAATCAGATCTGCTCCATGGCACGGGCAGGATGCCTCGCCAGGCAGGAGGGCAGTAAGCAGTGAGCAAGATGCCCAGCACCAGAGCAGGTCAGGAGCTGCTGCCTCTCCTCCCACGCATGCTCCCATGCACTTTCTTTGCCATTGCTTTGGATCCGACCTCAAACCGTTATTGACCAATGGACACCCGAATACATGCTAACTGCCTATTTTATTTTAGATATTTTTCATAAAGCATCTTTCCACTTGCCCAGCCCCAAAGCCTGAGTGTGCTCTTTCCATTTTGTGCAGTGAAAACTGAGGCTTCAAGTGCTTACTGAAATTTGTCAGTGATCACACAGAGTAGATGGGACAGGGAGATTTACACCAGGTCTCCCTGACTCCTGGGTGGTCCCTCTCCCCTGCATCAGGCCCGGATTCCACAACTCTGGGTTATATGACAGGATGCTTAGCTCATCGAGTCTGTTCCTGCTGGAGACACATTACACTTTCTGTATCTGCTTCTGCCAGTGACTGCTTTTAAGAGCTGAGTCGTATATCACAAGCCCATTTCCACTATCTGCTTGTTTTTTGCTTCTGCATCAAAATAGTTGACTCTAAAAGGATATGTTTCAAATGAGCAAATCCTTCTCTAAAGTAAATCAGAAATCCCAGCTATTTTATTTTTTTGATTTCCTTTATGAGGCACAATTTTGCTTGCTTCCTAAAAAATTAATAATGTGTTCTCTGGATTCATTTTCCCCTTCTCTTGCCTTCGTCCTTATACAGTATGTTCTTAATACAGACATTTCTCTAAAAGTATGAAAGAGATTTATTAAAATTTTAACATTCTGCAATCAACTCTTAGTTAATATCAGTTAACTAAGATATACAACTGCAATTTTGTCCTGTAAGAGGAACATGTTTTCTTAACAACCAACAGCTCTAATATTATCTTCCTTGTTTTTGTGCTAAAAACAGCACATCACCCAAAGACACCACAACTTTCTGCAGTGAGAAGACTGAAGCCATCCTCTCCTATTTTGGTAGCTCAAACCATGAAGCAGAGTTTAGAACGATGAGCCCAGACATGTGCCAGCCTGCATTTCTGGCACCATGAGGTGTGGCATTGATTTCTTTTCTGTTCCTTGTTCTCCCTAATTGAATATAAGACCTGTCTGCTCTTTCCTGGTGAGGTTTAATGAGGGCAACTTTAGCAAGCATCTTGAGACTCCCTGGATATAATGTGCTCAGTCAATGCAATCCATTTCTTATTTCTTGCTGCCACACAAAATTGAGAACTTCCAGATTGCTCTTTAGGCAAAGATTGAATGATCAGGTTGGTAAGAGGCTTGGAGACAAAAGTGGATTACACCACACCCCAGCTCTGCGATGCCATCCATGCCTCCTGTAGGCCTCTGTTGTTTCCTTCCACTCCTATGGTGGTATGGCCATACTGCTGATCTTTCTTTGGATATTCTCAATTCTTTCCTTTTTAGGCAAATCAGTGACTCAGAATTTTGACAAGCTAAGCAGCTGGTTTCTTTCTCACAGACTTTTTTAAGCAGATACTCAGATTCCTAAGTGTTCTTTTTAAAGCAGGAGGGAATCTTATAGCTCACAGTCTCTTAGACTTGAATGCGTAATCACTGGGGGACCCTTGTTAAAAATGCAGTGTTTGATTCAGAAGGTCAGGGTGGCACCTGAGATTCTGCATTCCTAACACATTCCCAGGTGCTGCTGAAGCTGCTCATCTGAAGACCAGCCCTAAGGTAGCAAGCTCGAGGATTTGGCCCTGTCTGATAGAACTTCTGTGATGTCAAACATGTTCTATGCTTGCACTGTCCAACATGGTAGACACTAGCTACATGTGACTATTGCACACTTGAATAGAGCTAGTGCCACTGAGGGATCAAATTTTTAATTTTATTTAATAATTTAAATTTAATTTAACTACAATTTTATCTTATTGTCATTTTTAATATAGATAACAAGTAATTTACATTTAAGTTATGGTTGGATCAAATTTACATTATTAACATGTCAATGCATCACTGATGTCTGTGTCTTGGAGAGCACAGATCCGGGTGACTATGACTGACACCTAACTGGATGATTTTCACAGTTGAGGAAAATAAAGTCTAAGGAGGCTAAGGGGTTTGCCAAGGCCAACCTGGCATCAGGAAAACTGATGAGACCTTAGTTTTCCATCACTCAGTGACATATTTCCTATCACATTCACGTCTCATCTCTGACTTTTCATAAACCTTGTTTTAAAAATCCTACTATGATGCCTGGGTAAAGAAGTTAAAGTTTCCTACACACCTGCCAGAGTCTGCTAGTACTGCCATAATAGACTAGCACAGACTGAGTGGCTTAGACAACAGAAATGTATTTCTCCCAGTTCTGGAGGCTGGAATCCCAGATGAAGGTCTGGCAGGGCTGGGTTCTGTGAGGACCCTCTTTCTGGCTTGCAGACAGTTGCCCTCTCTGTGTGTCCTCACAGGACAGAGAGTGAAGGACAGTGAGCTCTCTGGTATTCTTTCCTTGCCATGCTGAATTCCCTTTAATTAAGTACAAAGACTTCTCCAACATGTCACCTAGAAAGCATTTCATCCACGGCTCTGTTTGGCCGCCAGTCTCTCATCTCTCTCCTCAGCAATGGTGCGACTGTTACCTTTTCCTCTTAAGAGTCCTGTAATCCCAGCACTTTGGGAGGCTGAGGTGAGTGGATTGCCTGAGCCCGCGGGTTCAAGACCCATCTGGGCAACTTGGCGAGACCTCATCTCTACAATAATTCAAAAGTTTGCCGGGCGTGGTAGTGCACACCTGTAGTTCCAGCTACTTGGAAGGTTGAGGCGGAAGGATCGCCGGAGCCCAGCAGGTCGAGGCTGCGGTGGCCGGGAGCGGCCACTGCACTCCAGTCTGGGCGACAGAGTGAGACTCCAACTCAAAAAAAAAAAAAAAGAGTCCACTAATCCCATCAGATAAGGGCTCCACCCTGTGATCTCATTTAATCTTAATTACTTCCCTAGAGATTCCATTTCCAAATAGAGCCACATTGGCAGTTGGGGCTTCATCACATGAGTTGGCAGAGGACACAAACTTTCAGTACATAACAATGCCCCATTGGCCTTCAGTCACCACAGAATACATAGTTACAGAAGTGGACAGACTGTAGCTTTTGCCAATACTATTCTCTATTTTGTATCAATATAATTATCTATTATTAGTGAAATGCTACTAATAATAGATAATAGTTAGCAATTTGTTGCTACATGCCTGACCACTGTTATAGCATCTGCTATATCTGATTTCTAATCTTCACAGCAACCCTGTACTATTGCATCTATATCTTTTTAGATGAGGAAACTGGGGCTCAGAAAGGTTAAATAACTTGATCACGGTCACACACTAAATAAATAGAAGAGCCAGAATTCTAACCCATGTTTAAGTGACACTGAGGTCAGGATGGGCAGTTCCTCAGTCCCTCTTTGACATTATCTTCAAAGAGTAGCTTCTAAATTTGGTTGAAATATATTCCCAGAATTCCAGTCATACTGAAATACAGATTTAACAATCCAGGTGTATGACTGTAATCTCAGCATCTTGGGAGATGGATCGAGGCAGTCACTTGAGGCCAGGAGTTCAACATCTGCCTGGCAAAATTGCAAAACCCTGTTTCTACAAAAATATTTTTAAAAGTTAGCCAGGCGTGGTGGCACATACCTATAGTCCCAGCTACTCAGGAGGCTGAGGTGGGAGGATCGCTTGAACCCAGGAGTTTGAGACTGCAGTGAACTATGATAGCACCACTGTACTCCAGTCTGGGCGGCAGAGTGAGACCTTGTCTCTAAAAACAAACAGTAAACAATGCTGCTATGAGCACTTACACTGTTAACCATATCCAGTGTCCTCCCCTTTCTGAACCTTCTGGAGCTGACTGCAGATCTACTTTCCACAGCGGACACTTGCTCAGCAGCTACTTAAGAATACCATGTTTTACTTAGAGACAATTACAGCTCACCCTTGTTCATGCCTTAAACCAGGGCACTCTGGGCATCGGTCATCCTGGTCTGAGGTACAGGCCCAGGGGCCCTTCTTCCTGCCTGAACCATCTCTCTTAGGGACAGGGGAAGAGAGGCGCATCCATTGTTCGTCTCACCTTCCCTGTTGAGCTGGGGTCAGGGTTGGAAGTACATCAGGACAGTGCAGGCATCTCTCAGCATTCCAAGTGCCTGCATGGTTCAGACAAGCACTGAAGAGTGAAGGAAATAAGGAGATACAGATACTCCTTGAGGGGGAGGTCTGTGGGGGATGATGGATGGGCCATGGGTCTTTGGGGATAAAAGCCTGTGCCCCCATTTAAATTGCAGGGCGGCAGCCCACAGCCCAATAGATTTTCTTTAAGGCTCTCTATAGGCCCAGTTGTCTGATTTTCTGGATTTTTTTTTCCAAGTCAGAAATGTAGATATTTTGGGTGTCATGTTCAGATTTCTAAAAAAACTATGTTGGCTCAAACTATTTTTAAACCTGCTGACTGGCTGACTTTGGCCACAGATAGTCAGTTTACAACCCTTGTTTGTGAGGTGATGTTCACAGGGCTCCCTCCTCTCCTCTCTGCCTTCTTCTTACCTTAGTCTTCCCCTTCTTTACTCCTCTGAACTACCTCCCCCCCCCCTTTTATCCTTTGAAACATTTTAAAATCATGCTATATGTCAATTTCTGGTCTCACACATAAAGGCTTTCTCTATGCCTTGAGAATATTTATTTTTGTCCAAAGATTTCTAACTCTATTTTATTCCCCTCTCTTGGGCTCACTGGATTGAGTCCCTCCCACTGTCTCTTTGTCATTTTTTTCCTGGCAGCTTTTAAAATTTACCTGATCCCCTTAACCTATAACTTCTCCTTATTTTGCCTCTATTACCGATACTGTTTATTTCAGACTCAACATCCTTGTTTCTCCAGGATGAATCATCTGCTTTTACCAACAGCAATATCCCAAGAGTAATGACCACCTTCTTGCTTTCATCCCTAAACCACAGTCTATACCATCTCTCAGGTGGGGAAGTCTCAGTTGGGGTCCACAACAGTGTCACCAAGAGTCCTATCTCTTTTTCATGGGGTTAAGGCAATTTTTGTGCACCTGGGTGGGAGAGAACAAGGGAAAGAACAAGGGTGGAAATGAGAAGCCCTGGTCTGATCTGAGAGTCCCACAGAGCTGAGCAGTGCAGTCTGTGCATCAAGCCTGAGCCCACATTTATCTGCTTTTTTGTGTGTGTGAGTTGGGTCTCATACAGTCACCCGGGCTGGAGTGCAGTGGCACAATCATGGCTCACTGCAGCCTCAAACTCCTGGGTTCAAGCGATCCTCTAGCCTCAGTCTCTCAAGTGGCTGGGACTACAAGCGTGTGCCACTATGCTAGCTAATTTTTTGTAGAGACAAGGTCTCACTATGTTGCCTAGGCTGGGCTGGAGCTCCTGGGCGCAAGCGATCATCCCATCTAGGCCTCCCAAAGTGCTGGGATTATAGGCATGAGCCACTATGCCTGGCCACATTTACCTGCTTTTATTTAGGGCTGAGCTGTTGCCACAGGAAACAGAAATAGCCAGACTTTCACTCAACCCTGCACACACCAACCAGCATGAACCACTGTGAGGTGCACAAACCTCACTTGTTTTCAGAGGAGAATTAACATCAGTGGCAGCATCAAGAGCCCTGGCAGAGAGGGCACAGGGCTCCCAGAGCTCTGTATGTCCACCTTGTTGGTAAGTCAAGGAGGTCAGCATTCCTGAGCACTTTTCTCAGAGCATAAATCAACTCTGTAGTTCCATCTACTTGGAAGGCTGAGGTGGAAGGATCACCTAAGCCCAGCAGGTCGAGGCTGTGGTGGCCATGAGTGTGCCACTACTCCAGCCTGGGCAACAGAGGGAGACTCCAACTCAAAAAAAGAAAAAAATGAAATCAACTCTCAAGCTGCATGGTCCAGTCAGCAGCCACAACAAATGGAACCGTGACATAACACTGAGAGCCTCCGTGTCTAACATTGGCCCGTTCTAGGAGCTTTTTAGACTGGGAGATAATGAGGATGCACATCACCAGTGCAGCCTGAGAGATGGCAAACAGAGACTCACAGGCTCGCTGCTGCTGCAAGTATAGGAGCAGTGAATGTGGCCTTCTCTAGAGGAGAGACCTGGGGGCCATGACCTTAGGGCTGTTTCATTGCTCCCAGCTTTCCCCCATGCAGAGCCCTCACTGCATCGGACATCCTGCCGTTTCCATGAAGTGAGACCAGCTCACTCTGACCTGCTCCTTTGCAGAATGGCTTACGCTCAGATACAAGCCAATGGCTCATGCCCAGACACAGTCCACAGATGCCGGGGGAACAATGAATCCAAACAGACAATTGCTCTGCTATCTGGGCTCCTCCAAGGAGCACTGCCAGTCCCCCGTGAGGGCCTGACCTGAGCCCACCAGCCTCACTCGCCATCTTCATGGCTTAATGTGAACCCCATTTGAAGGAAATTCAAACCAAGGGTAGAGAGGAGTAGGAAGAAAGCCCTGTGCAGGGGGTGGGGCCACCTGTGCCCCAGCCTGCCTCCACCCAGAACAGGTCACGTGACATGGATAGGCCATCTTGCCTCCTGAGCCCTCGGGTCCCTCGGTCTGCCTGAGTTCTCGGGTCCCTGCTAGCCCCCACAGCCTCTGAAATGAGAAATGCAGAGAGGAGCAGAGCTGGCTGGTGGCATTGGCGTTCTGCAGTCACTCTGAGACAGAACATCAAAGCCTAGCACCTGTGAGTGGGACAAAAGAAGAATGGAGGGCTCCTTTTCCTTTTCATTTCTTTCTTTCTTTCTTTCTTTTTTTTAAGCTCTTGCAAACTTATCACTGGGTTCAGAACACATTGTTCTCTGACTGCCAAAATAGCCGGAGCAGGAGCAGAAGCCTCCATTGGCGGTGGAGTGAACTCCTCATCATTTTGTTTTCACCGTCCTTGCCTTGGGAAAGCCAGCGAATGCTTTACTCTGTGAAAGCAACCTTCACACAAGAAAGGGAAGATTAATGAAAGCTCCCGGGTAAACAGAATAGCATTTATGGAACAATTCAGCCCATCACCGCGCATGCCAAGAGCTCTTGTCAGGGAAGCAGGGCATCGCTTCCTCAGCAGGACTGGGTTTGGTTAAGGGGATTCGATCTTCAAGAGCAGGGGAATGGTGTGAGTTTACACAAGCTCCTCCAGCTAGTGGACATTCATCTTTCCTGAGAGGAGATAATTCAGTTACCAACATGAAAAGGCTTTCTTCCTGGTATTTCTGTTGGTGTGCAGATTGAGTAGAGGAAGAGGCCTTAAAGTATGCTCTGGTTGCAATCATTTATTCTAATTTAGTAGTACTTTTTTAAAAAAAGCAATTTAAAAAATAAGATTATTCTGAAAGTTTACTTACGGTTTTCTCTCAGGTTCTTCTTTAAATGCAGAAACACTTCCCAAGGGCCGTGAGTCTTGATATATAGCAGGAAAAAAAGGAACCAGAAGTGACAAGAGAGTCACATTGCCATGAATCAATCTCTTTATTTCCATCACATAGTGACTAAGTCATTTAATGTCAACAAAGGGTGAAACCAATACAAAGGAACAGCATATTCCTTTCTAGCATTTTCCTCAGAATAAGTGTTCTAGAAATCAGTTCTAGAAAACAATGAAATAAGGGTATTTTCAAACACAAGGGAGTGAGCTGTGAAAGCTTGGAAGATCTCCCTCTTTCCTCCTCTCTCTCACTCTCACACCCCCAACTCCCTCCTGGATCATGGGAAAATGACAAGCACTGGTCACACCCACCTCCCATCCACACTTGAAGAGACTAAAGCATGTAGAAACTGCCTTTGCACAGATGACCCCAGACAGGTCTAATAATTCGTGTCATGCTCTCCATCATGTATGGGACTTTCCATCTTAGAAATTTAGCTTCCAAGTTAAGAGGACCAACCTATGACTTTTCAAGGAATTAAGAAAGCTTCAAAACTTTTCTACAAAAGCATTCTTTACTCTTTGATTGAGACTCATATTATGTCTGCAAAAGTTTTTTTTTTTTAAAGCTTTTATTTTTATAAAAAAGAAGGATTGGAATCAACCCTTAGGCTCAGGCTGGACACAACCTGCACGACCCTTCAAGGATCTTCCAGTAAGGGGCTGACTTTGTCTTGAAAATGCAGAGAGCCATTGAAATGAGATGTTTTCATCTGAACAAGGAGGACTAGACTGCAGTGTGGATGTCTGGCTGGGTAGTCCAGAGCAACAGTGGTAGACCCAAGACTGGGATGAGTCAGAAGGTGGAGAGGAAGGAGGAGGCAGTTGGGATCATGGCAATGGAAAGAAGAATGAGGCTCAGAAAATTATCCTCAACTTTGGCGACTGGGAAGTCATGGATGCTTCTGGAAGAAGTGAGTGGGGGCAGGAACTGTTCTTCAGTGGGCTAGGGAGCGAATCGAAGAGGAGAGGAGCAAGGGTTGCTTTGTGGAAGTGTTGGGGATGGAAATGGAGAAAGAAAAAACAGCAGTAAAGATGAAGTCATTTGTGTTTGGAAAAACTAGAGAAAATTCAGCACATCAGTCTTGCAAAGGAGAAAGGACAGGAGGAGAGAAGGTATTGGTACTCTTTGAAGAGGAAGGGAGCAAAGATGAGGATGGTTTCAGCCCTCTTGGGGAAGGAAAAGATGAAGCCCTGTGCTCAGAGAAAGGGGCAGGGAGACCGACATTTGCTAATGGAAGGCAAATCTGGGAGCAGCTGCCAGAAGAAAACCCTGGAAAGAGGAAACTGTTGGTCTCCCCCAGGGACTGGAAGTGGAGCCAATGACATGGTTTTGAGAAATTTCCAGGCTTTGGAGTGTGCGGGGGGCCAGCCCCTGCAAGTTTTGGGGAGTCCCTTGGAAGATGTGGTGGCGTCGGCGAATCTGTAGGGATAGATATTAAAGAAAGATGGAAGGATAGATATAAAGAGGAAGAAAGAGAAAGAAAGAAAGTGGACAACTGTTCAGTGAAATGAGCAGAAGCCGTTTATTGAAAGTTACAGCAGGTATTTATCCCCAAATTTTACACAGGCAGTCTCACAAGTCTTTCACGTGAACACAAAGCCAGGTGCAGGGGGGGGCATCCCCCACCCACCAGATGCTTAGGTGTGAGGAGGAACAAACCCCAAGATTGTCTCATTGTTCCCTTTGCTAGTTAATGTTCTTCAAAAGCAGTGTAACAATCCTTACTAGCCTAATGATGCTCTGATAATCAATAACTTCTAGAGCTCACACAAAACCCATGATGACTATCTTAAACTTTACTATTTACACAATGCTATGGAAGCTTTTAATTATAGCTTAAGCCAATTTCCTAAAGAATGTGGCCCAGTCCAAAGATCACACTGGGCCCTACAGGATGTGGCCCAGTCTAAGGTCCAGGGTGGGCCACCTTTTGGAACAATAGACTACAATCTCTTAACAAAATGGCTATTCCAAAGTCCTATATATCTATCCTAATTTCTATGAAAGTTTTCCAATTCTTAATTCTAATATATAAAGCTGATTAGTAGTAGCAAAGCTTCTAAAACCTAAATGTAAACTGTAAATGTACTAAGGCCAAAACTTCGATAGTAGAAAGTGGAGACAATGACAGTTCTAAAGTTAACTATATTCTTATTAAACCTAAAAATATTATGATTGATTATGTTTGAACTAACATGATTCGTAGCATGACCTATTCTACAATACCTTCTATGAATAAAATAAATTCAATTTCTATAACAGGTAGCAAAAAGACCTTACACTAACTGTAGCTAAAGCTGGCCTAAAAGAATGCAGCCCGGTCCAAAGTACATACTGGGCTCTCAGGAATGTGGCCCAGCCCAAACTCTGTGCTGGGCCACTCTTGACAATCATCTATACCATTGAAAAGCTGAAAACAGCTCTCCATAAGTATATACTAATTCTACAAATATTCTTTTAAATCTTATAAAGAAGCTTGTACCGTATAAAAGGCTCCCAAATGTGACCTGAGTTTGAATTATATCTAATACCTAAGCCGAAACCGCACTTTATGGGAAACAGGAACAATGGGTTTCTAGAGTGAGCCATGCCTGTCACAGTCACAGAGCCTTCAGCTTAGGCCAGCAGAGTTCCTTTAGGTTATTTGTGCTGCATGGCAAAAGGGGGAGGAAAATGGGGTCTACGGCTCCCGAACACGTCCTAGCGGTCTCGAGGTCCACGGCCCTCCCTGATCCCTAACGCTCAGTGGGCCTCCGTGGCCGGCTCCCAACAGGAGTGGAAGAAAATGGCCAATTTGGTTTAGACCTTGGAGATCCCTACAAGTGGGTATAACTTAAGGTCTAGGGGCTGGGATGCAGACAGATGAGACTCAGCTGCTGCAGCAGGATTTCTTTCCTGCACTTCTAGTGAACTTAGAGGATGGAAAAGTTAGGTTCAGCTCTTTAACCTGGTCAAATGCTCCTTAATGACTTTGAAAGTCTGCAATTCATGAACTGGATGCTGAGAATATCTATCTGCACTTCTTAGATAAATAGCCTTAGAACAGCAATGACTGAGAGGGCCCGAACAGCAGGAACCATCCTGATTTTAATACCAGGGCCTGGTGGCCATTGGCCAAGTGAAGCCAGGGCCTGAACTTATACCTTTGGGATTTTGCCTCAGGTGGCCAGCAAGGAGTAGTCACCACTGAAATTATTTTATGTCTCAAAGGTCAGGAGCATCTTTTATTCTTTATCCTGATATCAAAGAATCTTTGTTTTACAGAGATGGTTTTAGTTTTGATGAGTCACAGACACACAGATAACAGTAGGTTCACTTCAGAGCCATGATTCATCCAGCCCAGGGATCCCTCTAGAGAACTGAGACAAGAAGATGGTGTTTTGCGAGGTTGCACGGCTTGACATAAACAAGGGTTGTCTCTTTGTCCATTTAATAGATTTAACCTCTTAAAAATTGCTATGCTGGGTGTGGTGGCTCACTCCTCTAATTTCTTTTTTTTTTTTGAGTTGGAGTTTCACTCTGTCGCCCAGACTGGAGTGCAGTGGCCGCTCCCGGCCACCGCAGCCTCGACCCACTGGGCTCTGGAGATCCTTCCACCTCAGCCTTCCGAGTAACCGGAATTACAGGCGCGTGCTACCATGCCCGGCTGATTTTTGATTTATTGTAGAGATGAGGTCTCGCTGCCCAGGCGGGTCTCGAACCCACGGGCTCAGGCAATCCACTCACCTCAGCCTCCCAAAGGCACAAGATTACAGGCTGAGCCACCGAGCCCGGCACTCCTCTAATTTCAACATTCTGGGAGGCTGAGGCAGGAGGATCACTTGAGCCTAGGAGTTCAAGACCAGCCGAGGCAACATAGTGAGAACTTTCTACAAAATACAAAAAAAATTAAGCTGGACTGGTGGTGCATGCCTGTAGTCCCAGCTACGCAGGAGACTGAGGCAGAAGGATTATCTGAGCTCAGGAGGTCAAGGCTGCAGTGGGCCGTGATCATGCCACTGCATTCCAACCTGGGTGGTAGAGTACGACCCTAACCCACCCCCACCAAAAAAAGTTCGATATGATCTTTCCTAAATAACCTATTAGAGGTAATAAGTTTTATATGTACCACAAAAAATGCAAGAAATCTGTCCTTTGAGTTCAGCTGTGCTGTCTCTGCCCTAAAGCTCTTTCCTTTTAATTTCAACATGATGTTTTCAGGTGTTTTCCTGAGCTCATCAGTTATATCTTTCACAGTAATAGATAGTGACCATTTCTGCTGTGTCTATGTTGAAACAGTTCAGTGTTTTACACTCACTTATATAGGGAGCTGCTTCCCTGCCTTGGCCTTTTTTCTTCCCCAGGATGAACACACCTGTGACTGCTGTTTCTCCTGCCCTAGTCCACTTTTCACACATCCCTGTGCACCAGGCCTGGTGCTAAGTCCCTGCACTCCCCAATGAAGAAGGCATGGTTGTCAGAGCTCGACCTGGCTGTGAAGACAGACATACACGTATGGAAATCTCAACAGAGGGACAATGACGTGACATGGAAAGACCCAAGGAAACTGTGAACGGATCCCTGAATCCTCTCAGGGATAGACGGTGGGGTAAGGAAGACCCAGAGAGAAGCAAGAGGATGGAGATGAACTCACTGTTGGGAAGGAGAATGAGCAGAGCCATAGAGCCCTGTGAGGGCCCTTGTGGCCTCAGTGGGTGGTCATGTGTAGCCCTCTCCCTTCCTGAGAACAGAGATAGGTATGAGACTCAACAACAGCCAGTGGGAGCCAAGGAGAGGTCTAAGAGGTGTTTGTGGGAAAGATTTCCTCTCTCTTAAAAAGACACTCAAAGAAAGGAACATGTTCATCTTTAGTAGAAATGGCTGTGCCCGCATGTGTGACTTCGGCAGCAGCTGCAACCCTTTTTGTAATATGAAGGAAGGCAGAGTCAAAATGTGGGAAGTATCTGGGTCCTTGATGACATCTTGAGACACTGAACAAACCCTTGATCCTCTTTGCTGATATGAGAAACTTCCATTGTACAAGCCACGTTTAAAACCCGATGTAATTTTTTCAAAGTAGTTTTAGGTTCACAGAAAAATAGAGCAAAAGGTACAGAGAGTTCCCATTTGTCCCCTACCCTACTCATGCACATCCTCCCTGGTTATCAACATCCTGCACCAGAGCAGTACATTTGTTACAATTGATGAACTTACATTGACCCTAACCACCCAAAGCCCATAGTTTCCATGCGGGTTCACTCTTGGTGTTGTACATTCTGTGGGTTGGGACAAATGTCTAATGACATGTATTCACCTCTGTAGTATCATACAGAAGAGTTTCACTGCCCTAACAATCCTCTCCTGTTCATTCCTCCTACCTCCCAACCCCTGGCAACCACTAATCTTTATATTCTCTCTATAGTTGTGCCTTTTCCAGAATGCCCTATAATTGGAATCACACAGTATGTCGTCTTTTCAGATTGGCTTCTTCCTCTTAGTAGTATGCATTCAAGTTTCCCCTGTGTCTTTTCATGGCCAAGGCACTTTTAAATGTCATCTTATTAAGGGATAATTGACATGCCACAAATTGCACATGTTTAAGGTGTATCATTTGATAGGTTTTGACATATGTGTACACTAATGAGGCCACCAGCACAATCCAGACAGTGAAAATATCCATCATGCCCCGAGGTTCCTGGTGTACCTCTGTGTCCCTCTCTTGTGTCCCTCCCCATTCTACCCCTTGCCCAGCCCACATCTATCTACTTTCTGTCACTGTAGACTAGTTTGCATTTTCTAGGTTTTAGTAAATAAAACATTCTGTATGTCTTCCTTCTTCTTTTTATCTGACTTTTTTCATGCACTGGAATTATTTTGAAGTTTATCTAATGTTGTTGCATCTATCAATAATTCATTCATTTTTATTGATGACTAGTTTTTTGGTATGAATACACTGCAATTGGTTCACTCATAAATCTGTGGATGGACATTTGAGTTGTTTCCTCTTAGGACCTACTAAAAATAAAGTTGTTACAAATATTTGGAGATAAAGTTTGTATGGGCATATGCTTTCATTCTTTTGGGGGAAATATCTAGGAGAGGGTGGTTGGATTATATAATAGGTGTATGTTCAACTTTTAAGAAGTGGCTAAAATTTTCTAAAGCGATTGTACCATTTTATATTCCCTCCAACAGTGTGAAAATTCCAGTTCCTCCATGTCCTTGTCAACACTTGGTATGGTTAGTCTTTTTAACTTTAGCCACCCAAATAAATGTGCAGTGGTGTATCATAACTTGAATTTGCATTTGTCTAGTGATTGATAATGTAGAGCATCTTGTCATATACTTACTTGCCAACCTTATATGTTGTTTGGTAAAATGTCCATACTGGTCTCTAATTCATTTTTAATATAACTGCCACAATAACAGAATTTTTTAATGTTAAAATGTGTGTCATTTTTTACAAAGAGTAATGCACATTCATTGTAGAAAATTACCCTCAATTCTACCATTCAAAGATAATTATCTTTCCATTTTATACAAATATCTTTCCAGTTTTTAAATAAAGAATGCTGTCACTCTTCATCTTTAAAACCATACTTATAAAATTCTCCTCTCCTCACAATTTTTGTTTGTTTGTCTTAGGGTTGTGTGTGTGTGTGTGTGTGTGTGTGTGTATTCTCATTTAATGTGTGTGTGTGTGTGTGTGTGTGTGTGTGTATTCTCATTTAAATATTTAATCACCTAATAAAAATTTGATAGATGATAGATTATAAACTAGGGTTAAACATAAACTTATAGACTAAGTTCTAACTATAAGCTGTATGTTTTTCTGTTTTATTTTTTATCTGGCCCTGCAATTGTTTTGAGATTTATCTATCTTGTTGTGTGTATCAATAGCTCATTCCTTTTTACTGCTGCATAGTATTCCATTACATAAATATACAACAGTCTTTTTATTCGTAAATAAGTTGATGGACATTTGGAATCTGATTTGTTTCCTATTGAGACTGTAACAAATTGCCACAAGCAGTGCCTTAAAACAGTACACATTTACTATCTTATAGTTCTGAAAGTCAGAAGTCGGATGCAGGTCTTACAGGGCTAAAAGGAAGGGCTGTTTTTCTTTCTAGAAGCTCTAGGGGAGAATCTGTGCTTCTGCCTCTTGCAGCTCCTAGAGGTCACCCACATTCCTTGTCTGGTGTCCTTGCAGCTTCAAAGCCTGCAATCACATGGCTCCAACCTCTGCCCCACCATCACTTCTGCTTCTCTGAATATGAGCCTCCTGCCATTGTCTTAGAAGAACTCTAAGTGATTACATTGGCCCCACCTGGAGCCCTGCTGGTCACGCTGGATAACCTCCTAATTTCAGAATCCTGAATTCAATCCTAAATTAACTGTTTACAGGTTCTGGGGATTAGGACACAGATCTCTTTGGAAGGCCATTTATTCTGCCTGTCTACCACAAGAACTCATATTGTTTCTTATCCAAATGGTTCAACAGTTGGCTCAACGTTATTTATTAAATAACCAATCCATAGTTTCTCCACTGATTTGAAATGTCACCTTTATGATATGAGAAATTCATACGGGATGCCTATTTATTTTAGAACTTTCTATTCTACCCTTCTGATCAGTAGAATCAACTTTCTGACGTGGACACCTGGTCCCCATTGCTACAGTTGACAATTTAGACTCCTTCCCATGGCTCTTGAGACCCCCATGGTCCTCTCCTGTCTCTCTTCTTGGCTTTAAGGCCCACCATGCCCGGTAGGATTACTGCACTCCAGCCTAGGTCAGGAGAGCGTAGTGATGACATGATGACCTGTCTTACCTGCACATGACAAGTCAGTCACTAGGGCTATAGAAGAAACAAGCCACCATCCCTAACTCTGAAGCATTCCCAGTCTGGTGAAAAACTTGTTCATCTTTCTTGTTTTCATTACGTTAGCACTTGTTAAGAACCCATAGTCTTGATTTTGGAACTTCTGGTAGGAGTGGGCATGACTAGGAGGGGTCAGGGAGCGGAGGAATATCTTAGGCCTCATACTGGAGGTAGGTGGGGTGGGAGTCAACCCCCCCCAAACCTAAGAAAAAAACCACCATGCTATTAGTCTTTTGTCAAGTAGTAGAATATGTTCAAATTGTACTGTCCTTACCAGCATTTGAGTGTCTGTAATAATATGTCTTACAGTGGTCTTTGGTAAAATGACTATAAATCTCCGAAGCTCTAGTGCTTTCTTGGCCACATCAGCTGCCTGGTAGCATAATATCCAGCAACCAGGGTAGGAGAGACTTGCAGTTTTTTTTCAGTCATTACAGACACCTCTCTCACTATCAAGCAGTGTATCCTCAAGCAAGTCATTTAACTGTTCTGTGTTTCTCTTTTTCTGTTGCAATGCGACAGGGTAAAAATCAGATGACTTCTAAGAGTCATTTCTATTATACCGTAATCCTTTTTGCTGAAAAAATTATCAAGTGTGTGTAGCTCTGAGTGACATCAAGAGTCATATCCTCTTCCAACACCCTCTTCCTAAACTTGTAAATCCTCATTTGACTCCTGAAAACACGGGCAGGCTCTGTATATGGTGAGATAACAGGAGAAATGCTTCACTCCAGGTGGAGGGTAATGATGGACCCAAGGGGCCGTTACTGCAGAAGGCTCAGGCTCAAGCTTGTAGAAGGGTCCAGACCCAGCCTCGGCAGAGACCCCCACCAAACAACAAGTCACACCTGCTCCACAGCACCAGAACTACACACCAGCCCCAGAAGATCTGAGTTCAGAATGGACCATTCAGTTAGACAGAAGATGGCAGGAACTTTTAAATAAACGTGTAAGACAGGGGAGTGGGGGAGGTATTTACCTCTTGAGATTAAAACATAATTTAATACAACACCTTCATACTATGGAGCTAAAACTAGAAATGAGGTAGTTCTTTGCATACTGAAATTAAACGATCTCTAAGAAAAACTAAGTGGGGAAAAAAATACTAAGTGGGGGAAGAAATGAGCAGAAAGATGTATATTGCAAACATTATTGATATAAAAGGGGTAAAAAATATATAGGCATATTGTTTTTATCTATCTCTGTTGCCATCTCTGAAGGATACTCAAGAAACTAAATTACGGATCATGAACTCTGAGTAGAAACTTGGGTGGCCTAAGGACAAAGGTCAAGGAAGGGGATTTTTTATGGCATTCCTTTTGGTATATTTTGAATTTTGAATCACATGAACTATTGCCTATTCAAAAAAATACACAAAGCCCCGACAACAAGAAACATAATAAGCCGGGCTCGGTGGCTCAGCCTGTAATCCCGCGCCTTTGGGAGGCTGAGGTGAGTGGATTGCCTGAGCCCACGGGTTCGAGACCCGCCTGGGCAGCGAGACCTCATCTCTACAATAAAAATTTTAAAAAATCAGCCGGGCGTGGTAGCGCATGCCTGTAATTCCGGCTACTCGGAAGGCTGAGGCGGAAGGATCGCTGGAGCCCAGCAGGCGAGGCTGCGGTGGCCGGGAGCGGCCACTGTACTCCAGTCTGGGCGACTGAATGAGACTCAACTCAAAAAAAAAAAAAAAAAAAAAAAGAAACATAATAATTAACTACAAAATTATGAGTTAATATATCATATTAATGAATTATAATTATATGCTAATTATATCAATATATGTAGCTATATACATTAATAATTTACTATAATATAAATATGGGAAAAATAAATTATATAGTAGATGGACTTGCATTTGAAGCCAGTTACTGGTTGCGCGGTCTTGGACAAATCACTGTTCTTTCTGAGTCTCTGTTTTACTCTGAAATAAATAACATCTATTATTGGCCAGTGTACAGTGGCTTAGGCCTATAATTCCAGCACTTTGGGAGGCCAAGACAGAAGGATCACTTGAAGACACGAGTTTGAGACCAGCCAGGGGAACTCACGAGACCCCATCTCTACAAAAACATTATAATGAAGTTTAAAAGTAACCTCTATCATTATTGCACAAATTAAAGGAAAGAACGTGAAACGGGCTGGCACAGCACGCAGGGGAGCTGGTAGCTGGCACATGGATCAGCTCTGGAACCTGTCAGGGCCTCAGGATCGTGGGGGCGGAGGACCCTGGACGGGGTGGGAGGCCTGCAAGCAGAGCCCTCCTGGGACAAGTCTTTCCCTTGGGAAGCAGCTATCCCTAGCTCCAAAGCCAGAGGTGATGCTGCAACTCTAGCCTGAAAGCCTGAAGAGTTCGTCCTACTCTGAGGTTCTCAGTCCGTGGCTTCATCCTGGCCTCTGTTCCTGCAGGATAAACACTTGGAACTTACACAACCCCTGAAGCTTGCCCTGGCCGAGTCCCTAATGTTTCTTGGCTCCGGCGCAGTTGGGGAGCCGGAGGGCCCCCTGGCGCCCCTCCGCGGTCGATTCCTCCCATTCATTCCTGCAATCGGCGGCCTGGCTGGACGCGGCGGGGGAGGGGGGGGCGGCGACCACGTGGTCAGCGTGGTTGCCCCCTCCTTCCTGCAGTTCTTTCTTTTCAGGGATGAGAAGGGAGCTAGTGAAGTGGCTTATTCTTCCCCCTAGTTTTTTCTCATGGGTAAAATCGAGGCACCCAAAGCCTGAGCCTTGGAGCAGAGTGGAACCTCAGACCCCACTCAGCCTCCGATCTGCACCCCTCCGTCCTTCCGCCTTTAAAAATCAGATTCTGTAAGGGGAAACACAAATTGGAAAGAAGGATTTCGACATAAAAAGTGTGATAAAACATAAAACTTGTTTTTCATCTGGTCTCTCCAGGTCCCCGCCTCCCTCCCACCATGAACAGTTGTTCACTTGAAACCACAAAATTAGTGGAAAAACATGGAAATACTATGAACGCCCGAATTAAATCGTCCCTCTCTGTAGGCATCCAGCCCCCTCAGCCTGATCTCCCTTAGTGTCTTGAAGAGAGCCAGATTTATAAGAAATATTACTGCAGCTCTCAAGATGGAAAAACATCTAGCCAGGAGGCAGAGACTCTGGAACATTGCTAATAAATTGTTACTGCCTGCTATTAAAAGGATCGATAAGATAAGGCCAGAAATGACTGATGGGAGGGTCTTGTGCTTGGCGTACTAATGGGTGATGTGGTGCCTGACAGCTCGGAACAGTCTGTGGCTGGGGCAGAACCTGCCCATTCACCCCAGCAGCAAAACTCGGGCACTTCATTCATTGCCTTGAGGATCAGTGGTCATGGACAGTGGTTATGAATAATTAAATCAAATGGCATGCGGGGAGCTCAGGTATCAGGGAAGGTGCCTTCTTTATGTCGGCAGCATTGAAGATGCACCAAGTTGCCTCTTCCTTTTATTTGTGATGCTCTCATGGGGCAGGATTGGGGTAGGGGGTGTCAGTTCCTTGTGGGGCCCACCCAAGACAGAAAAGAGCCCAAGTGTGCAGCCCACACAGCCTCCCTGTCCATGCATCTTGTTCCCCCAGACCTTCCCACCTCTCCTATCCCTGAGGGAAGAGGCAGCAGGGTCCCCACAGCCAGATGGACAGCTGGTGAAGCAAGCTTTTTCATGGGACCCACCCCCCCAACAGCAAGTAGACCTTCCAAGAACCAAGAGTGAGGCACCCTGCATCCGAGATAGCCTTATCTTTGAGTCACACACATCTCTGTCCTTTCCTCCTTTTTTTCCTGCTCGTCAGTGGTACCCGCAGAGAGGGGGGTGGCGGGATCCCAAGGTGCCTTAGGAGCCTCGTTGGCTGAAAGTTCTGCCTGGCCCGTCCCCCATCATCACTAGGATTCACACCCCTTAAGCCCTCCTGAATGCCCTGAATGAACGACATCTTTCTGCTCAACCTTCCCCCCGCCTCACACAAGGACGTGTGTTTGCACTCTTGAAGATCATCCCAGGGAATCAGCTGCCTCTGCAAAAAGCAAGGCCATGAAGTGATTGACATGAGTTTCGGCAAGGAGGGGACTAGAAATGGGAAGGATGGCCAGGCAGAAGATTTCAGAATCCAGCCTTGACCTGAGGATAAGCCGTCTTTGGGCAATATGGCAACACAGTCAAACCATCTGTGACTTTGTTTCCATCTCCTCTGTACTTTCTCAGATGTCCATCAGTATCCCCTTCTCCTGCTCCAAGGAGTTCTGGATTTTGTTACTATCTTTTTCAGATGGTGCCTGGGCTCAAAGCAAGTTCTTTCTCTTTCTCCAGACCAAACCTACCCAGCCTCTTTTCTGCAAGGCCTCACACTCAGCTGGTGGTCATGCTCTCGGAGCAGTCTGGGTGTCATGGACCTGACGGTCATAATTTAGAAAGTAACTAATGAGAACAGAGAGTGTGCCATGAGCATACTCTGCTGAAGGGTTCCATACATGACCACATGTTCACTTAATGGTGATTCAAGGAGGTGTGTCTCTCTCCCCACTTTGCAGGTGGATGTCCCGAGGAGCAGAGGCATCTCCTGTACAAGGCTATTCATCACCCATGGTCTGGGGCCCAGATCTTGCTCCAGTCCTGGGCTCTGTCCTTGACACCTCACCCATGGGGGCCTCAGGAAGACCATTCTCTAACAGGGGCAGTTATGGAGCCATAGCAGGGGAATGGCAGGGGAGGGACATAGGGCCCAGACCACCCCAGTGTGCTGCATCCTTGACATTTGTTGAGACAGGCAGGGATTGCAGGAGAGTCAGGACCTAAGGAGACCGTGGCTGGGAAGTGACTGATACCAAAGACTGGCAGCTTCTCAAGTCAGCCCAGGGCTGCCTTGTCCACCAGAAACAAGGCTGGTGTGCCCTAGATCCTGAGACAGCCAGTCCAAAAACAGCTGCTCCTCAGCAATATAACCAGAGCCTGAACAGAGAATCATGGGCAATCAAAGGGCCTGGTGGGGAACCCCAGGGCACAACAGAGGGCCCAAGAAAGGGTTGGGTGGCAGGCAGCAGACATGGAGGTCTGTCCACTTGCACCGTCCAGGTCTAGCCTTCAGGAGACCCACACCCCTGGGATTTATCATGCGCCACCCAGCTTGCTGGAGGTCAAGTACAGCCTGGATACCTACAAAGCCCCTGCCTTCCAATCCTCATTTCTACTCTGTGAAGCAGCCACTAACTTAGGCAACTGGCAGTGTGCCACAAAGCAAGGTTGGCAGATGCAGAGCGGCTGCCAGAGACAGCTGCGTGTCCTCCTACCTGGGGACCTCATTTGGTGGGGACAGAGTGAGGGAGGGTTTATCCACACATGCCCAGAAGTGAGGCCACTTACATAGTCAGCAGGGCACAGGCTCTGGTTTGATTCTAGGAGATCCCTGCCAGCGGGCAGGGACACGGATGTGAGGTATTGGGTCCCACAAGGGTCTCGGACGGGTGGCTGAGCATTTTAGGAAGAGGTCTGTGGTGCACATTTGGCCAGAAGGTGGCAGCTCTCCCCATGTCTGGAGAGGGCTGGGAATTTCCTTCTCTGGAGCCCTTTAAAGTAGGCCAGCTCCTCTCTTCACTGCCTGGAATGTCTCCAGCCTTGAGATATTATGAAACAGCTTTGCTTCTGTTTTCAGAGATTTGTTGGTGAAATCGTCCACACCACCCACCCCTCCAAAGCTAGGAATGGCACAGAGCAGCCCCTGGCAAAAGGGCAACCTCCCCAACTCCCACCCTGGGGGTGTGGGGGTGGGGAGGGCTCACAGGATGCTGGGCAAGTGTTCCCTGAGAGTCAAGTCCATGTGGATATAAATGCCTGTTGTACCACTTGCTAGTCCTATGGCTTTGGCCAGTGACAGACCCCCTCCCTGCCTTCTTGCCTTCCTCACAAACTAGTCGCATTCCATAAGTCTTCAGGCCAGGGAGGTTAGAAAGATAAAGATGAAGCCTGGGAAGGGACGGAAGCATCCAGGGGTCCAATGGGATTCAGTAAGTGGGTCCGAGGTAGCCAGCATGCAGTGGAACCGGTAGTGAGGCCACCCCTCTACCCACGCACATGCAATGCTGGAGATGCAGAGCGCACCCTGCAGGGAATGCTGGGAACTGCAGCTCCAGCCTCTGCATCTAGGCAGGTCCCAGGAGGGTCTCCTAATAGTAATAATTTTTATAGCCAACGCTTACTGATGCCGACTGCAGGCACCCTTTCTGGCAATTGAGATCTATTAATTCATGTAATGGCCTGTACTGCTGGTACCCGATTTTAGACATGATGAAACCGAGGCACAAGGAAATTAAATAACTTATCCAAGGTCACACAGTCGGCAAGTGGTAGCTCTGAAATTCAAACACGAGGAAATCCCGCATGACCCAAGACAGCATTTTTAAAGGCCAAAGCGAAGTATCTTTTAAAGGCTAAAAGATACAGTCAGTACCACTGTGGACAAAGGCCAGGTGCAGAATTATGGAAGAGCAGGATTCCCGGACCCAAGTCTGTACCGTGTATAGTTCAGGGTTCTGTTGCTCGGCCAACGGTGTAGCAGTGGCGACTCTGGGGTCCAGGTAGCAGCCGGCAGAGCAAAAGGGCAGCCCGCCTTTGGGGCTGGGAGCAATGAAGCCACCGGGAGCTCACTCCCAGTGTGTTAGGCCCTTCCTCCACCCTCTCCACCAACACGCGAGCTCTGAGATTCTGCTGCAAACCCTGAAATGGTCCAGTCCAAGCCCCTGACAAAAACCAGCAGGCCCTGGGGAGAATCGCTGCAGAATTGGAATCTCAAATGCCATATGCACGGCTGCATAAACATTAGAATGGAAATTAAGTCGAAGAAGAGACAGAAAAGACAGCTCGGAATGGACTTCGGAGACTGCTTTTTTTCACTCTGTAGATTGCCTTTCAAAGAGAAAATTAAACACTAAACATAAAGCAAATGTTCAAGGAAAGAGAGAATCTGTTTTCCCGCTGGTAGCCTGGATACGGGCTGGGCCTGCCTCTAAGCCCCCCATCAGACCTGAAGCCCGGTGCGCTTGCCCAGATGGCCCAGGCCACCTTCTGCAGACGCTGTGGGCGTGCGTGGGGGTGGGGGTCGGGGTGAGGATGCGGGCGTATTTCAACATAACTAACCTTCGGCAAAGAGTCTGTGCACACGAAGCACTGGAGGGACGGAGGGGAGGGAGTGAGGGCGCCATCACGCATCAGCTGAAATCATTAGCGCCACTAATTGCTTCCTGGGATGATCCGAGCTCTAACTGGGGCTTTTATGAACCCGCAGAATTCCCAGGGAGCCCGCGGGGCTGCAGCATCTCCGCGTCCTCCTTCTGCAGAGCCGCAGCCACTCCACTAATCTGTCTGTCCTCAGCCTGCCCTCCCTCCCCCACCTCAGTTTGGTTCCCAGCGTCTCGCAGTCTAATTATTCCTGGGGGGTTAGGGGGTTGCGTGCGGAGATTGGACTCATAATTATATTAAGAGCTTTTGACAGGACCAACCTTTCAGTCTTCTATTTCTGTCTTGTTGAAATTCGACTGTGCCACGTTAATGGCTGAAATAAATGTGAGGGGAAGGATCCATCAACCCTTTCTGGAAGCAGGGGAGACAGCACAGTGTATCCTATGCCCAGCACTCGTGTCTGTGGGGAGATTTATGGCTTCTTCTCTTGACTAATAGGAAGACTGCCCAGACTTAAATAAGGAAGAAAATAATTCCATGTTGTCTCACTTAGAGTTAATTTATTGCATTCGGCTTTATCCCAATCTCAAATCATAAGGCTGAATAGGGTACCCAGAGGGCATCTGGTCCACCTCCTGCCTCTGTCTCGTGGGTTGACCCTCTCCTTTCACCTCTGTTCTTGTCTTGACCTGACCCATGGTAGTTTGCTTTGTTGGACATAAACAGGTTAGTCCTGAGAATGTCAAGGCCACTGGCCAGGGCCTTCAACTGGCATGCTGGCCAAGTTCTTGATTTGATACAGGCTTCTCTGGCCTCAAGGGGAGTTAGCTATAAGAACACAATGGCTGCCACAGCAGCATGCAAACAGAAAGCAGGAGAGTTGGGGCAAGATGGCTTTCTCAATGTGAAAATAGCAAGGTGGACAGATAGCTACCCGCTCTTGCTGAAGACTAACAATTGTATACCTCAGGTCAGGTCCTGAGTTAAGTATATGCTGTGACTTTCTCATTTAAGCCTCATGACGACCCTATGAATGAGGCATTATTATCAGCCCATTTTATAGATGAAGAAGCAAAGACTTAGAGAGTTTAAGTACTTTGTCCAGTGCTATATGGGTAGTACATTCCATAATTGGATTGTATGCATAACTGAGATTTAAACCCAAGCGATCTGAAGCCTATACTGCCAATTATACACCCTATCATGGAGAAAGAGAATGGAGGAGCCAGGAGGGTGTCAGGCAGTGTCCTCAATATGCCCCTATTTCCTGGCACTCCCTGGAAAATATTGCAGGGGCTTCAACTTTGATCTCTGTCCTCTTCAGTTGCTCTCCTTTCTGACCTCCTCAGGAAGATTTTCATCAGGGTTTGGTGGGTTCTAGAGGGGTTGCAGAGAGGAACTACAGTCCTTGACAACTTTGTACACAAAAGTCTATCAGTTTCAGTTCCTGTTCTGTGGCTGACCATTCACCTGTCCTCCATACATTTCAGTTGGGAGAAATAAAACACTAATTTTACATGTGTGTCGTCATTCCAAGAGTTTTGTTATCACGCCCTAGAGCTCCAGCCCTGTAAATGAATGGATTCCTATTTTGGTGGCAACATGACCAAGATGTCACAAGGTTTGCTACTACTTCATCCTGCCCTAGAAGGACCTGCATCAGTTAAGAGTGTACTTGGCTGCAGTTGACAGAAAGTCAGCATTTCAGGAGTTTAAACAGGAAGGGGAGTGTTTGTTGCACATACCAAGACGTCTTCAGCCAGGCAGCTGATGGTATCACTGAACTCTTAGTGTAAGAACGCTGATGCTACTCAAGTCACATGACCTCATTATACCAAGAAGTACGTGAAAAGTGGTGGAGTCAACAGCATCTATCCCTTTCATCAGAAAAAACAGTGATCTTCCTGGAAACTCCTAATGGACTTATAGAAGTTCCCATGGACCAGAACTGTCCTGTGACTGCACCAGGAACTGAGAAAGGGAGCAGATGCCCCTTATAATGGAGATGCCTAGGATCCATTGAGTCAATCAACAAGTAGTCTCTGCCAGAAGAACCATTTCTCGAACACCATCTAAAGCCATAATTTCCACTCATGCTCTGTCACTTACTTGCTGTGTGACCTCAAGAGTCAGATAACCTATGAAGTTAGTGTCCTCATTTGTAAAGTAGACATAATAGCACCTACTCAACAAGGCTGTTCTGAGCGATAAACAATCTAATAAATGTGAAGGCACCATGCCAAAGCTTGGCACATGTCCTACAACTGGATCCTTGTCAAACTTAACAGGGATAGTTGGCAGAGCTCAGAACCAAGCGGGCCTCCTCCATACCCCTTTGCCCTTTACCAGTCTGTCTTTAAGCTCTCTTGCCTGCCATGCAGGGCAGCCCAGGCCTAGGATGTTCCTAGGATGACAGTCACAGAACCTCTTCATGGATGGGTAGAGGGGAGTGGCTCGGAGGAAGGGTCTTTCAGTCAGACAGGCTTCAGTATGAACCTGGGTTCAGCTCTTTACAGCTGTGGCCGGTGAGTAAGGAACACAAGCTCTCTGGCTTATGGGTTTTGGGAAAAGTCATGCAATACTGCTTTGTAAAACGCTGAGTCAAACATATAGCAAGAGACTGACTAAGAATAGCTGTTCCTATTAGAGATATGAACTTCCCTGGTGCTGTACTACCTTTGGGCACTAATTGATCCCAGTCTTAACCTTGTGAGCTGGAATGAGATTCAGCAGAAAGTGTAGGTCTGAGATAGAATCCCAGCTGAATCCAGTTGAGCCACTCTTTATTTCTTTGAGTCTGAATTTGCTTACCTGGACAGTGGAATAGAATCTTCCCTGCTGGCTACTGGGAGGACTGGTGGAAAAGCCCCAAGCACAGAGCCAGGTGCAGAGGAAGAACTCAATGTGGAGTAGCTATTCTTACTATTGGAACCTCGATCAAGGCTGCCAGGCTGTGCCCAGCAGGGCTTGGGGCACAGAAGTGCTTAGTATCCTTCTGGAAGTCAGCTTGGAGGTTTCTTTGGAATTCTTTGACAGGATGCCTGCTTCATGAAACTCAACAGCACCAAGGTCCCTAGGGCTCAGCCACCAGTTAAAGAGGAATGAACTCATTCAGATTCCTGCAATGGCACAGGAAGCCAGGGTGAAGATGATGGGGTCCCCAGGGCCATACCCACTCTGAAGCACCAACAATTCACTTTATGAATCTTCCTAAGTGGTCTGGGGCCTTTGAGGGTGAAAAGAAGGCAAGAAAGCAAGAAGTTTTATGAGTGCTGTGTGGCTTTCTTTCCACACACACTCCCTTGGTTTAATGAGTCAGGTAAATCTTGCTGTTGTTCTCTGTGATTTAAGGGAGAAAACTATCGGGGAAGAGAAAGTTCTGCTCCCCAGAGCCAGAAATCACAGCTTCATTCCTGGGGATTCTGTGAAATGATTTCCATGGGGAGTTTGTAAGATTGCTCTTCATCCTGCCAGAATGGGCATTGGAGGACCAAGGAGCCACCAGCCCAGGGCACAGACACAGGCTTGGTTTACAGGACACAAGGGTCAAAGCTGATGTGATTTTATGCCACTTCCCAGAAGCATTATTTCTTCATTCACCAGTAGTTAAAATCGGCCTTGTTTTACCTACAGTTAAAATAGACATTGTTCTGTTTGTGTGGTACTCATGGGAACTAGGGGTAGTCAGTGAGGAACCTTCCACGTATATTTTCCTGTCCAACATGCATAAGAGTTGGCTGGTGGTATGAAAATTGGAGAAATGAGGAAATGATACAATTTTCCTAAAGTCAGAGGTAGGAAACTACAGAAAGAGCTCAAACCCAGGTACTCAGAAGCAGTTCTTTTTCTCAATTCCATTTTGCTTAATTCATAAGCAAGTGTTGTACCCATTTCTGGTGTCACATCGCCAACTATGCCTTGACTTCCTCCTCAGAAGGCAGCATGGCCTTGTGGCTTAGAATATAGGATCTGGACTCAGATTTGTGACTTTGCTGCGATGAGCTCTGTGACTCTGTCATTGCACAGAGTTTGTTGCTCTGTCACCCAAATGGGGTTAGTGCCTACCATACCATATTAATGCCAGGCACATAATACATGCTCAATAAGTGGTGTCATGCACCGCTATATTGATAACAAAATTCTCTAGATCAGTTATATTGAACAGCATGGCACCAACAACAGGGGTGACCCTCTTGTACTTTATTTCTGTATTTATTGAAATTGACCTATTTAAATATTCCATGGATGCTTAATTTGAATCCAAACCTCCAGAGATCAAGAACTCTATTTTCTGTGATGCCCAGCCTCTCTCTCATTTCTCAAATCCTGCCTTGAACATATTTGTCAGCTGGACTTAGAACATATTTGTCAGTTGGACTTACTCTGGATGACAAATGGGTTCCATGCATGTGTATCAACGCAGTCAGAAGAAACAAATGGACTGGGCATTGTGGCTCACACCTGTAATCCCACTTTGGGAGGCATGAAAGAATTACTTAAGCCTTGGAGTTACAGACAAGCCTGGGCAATATAATGAGACTTTGTTTCTGCAAAAAATATCAAAAACTTAGCTGGGCATGGTAGTTCATGCCTGTAGTCCCAGCTACATGGGAGGTTGAGGCAGGAGGATCTCTTGAAGCCCAGGAAGTCGAGGCTGTGGTGAGCCATGATCATGCCACTGCACACCACCCTGGGTGACAGAGTGAGACCCCTCAACTCAAAGAAGGAGGAGAATGAGGAGGAGGAAGAGGAGGGAGGGGAGGGGGAAGGGGAGAAGGAGAAGAAGAAGAAACAACAACTGTCCACAAGAAAACCCACAAAAAGCTAGGTGAACTCATTCTAACAACTGGTGAGTAGAGAAAATGAAGAAAGGGTTGGGAAGACCAGTCACCTGGCTTTGGTCTGGATGTTTTGTCCTCAGGCAAAGCCAACAAACAGCTCTGGCCAAATCTCTGCATATGGGCTCTCCATGATATCCCTGGAAATGAAACGACTTATCCAATAGCCTGCTTCATCACTGTGAAGAGACACACAAGTGAAAAAGTTCCTGTGGAAAGTGCGTGATGTCATGGACAGCTCCTGGTAGGGGAAAATTGTGTCTTTGGCAGAAACCTCCTTCCAGCACAGATGGTCCTGCTTGGAAGTTCCAGCCAGCCTTTGGAGCAAAAGTTGAGATAAGCCTAACGTTACATAGTCTTCCCACAAAGGCAAGGAAAAGATGATGTTTGAAGGGGAAAAGATTTGGGTGAGGGGTGGGATCTCTGTCACCCAGGCTGGAGTGCAGTGGCATGATCACAGCTCGCTGCAGCCTCAACCAGGGGCTTAGGTGATCCTTCTGCTTCAGTCTCCCAAGCAGTGGGGACTACAGGTGCACTCCACCATGCTGGCTAATTTATTTTTAGTTTTTTAATTTTTAATTTTAAAGATGTTTTGTCCTTAGGCAAAACCAACAAACAGGTCTGGCCAAATCTCTGCATATGGGCTCTCCATGGTATACCTGGAAATGAAACAGTTCAGGGTGAGGTATACAAATGTTCATTATACTGGTACCCTTGTTGATGAGGCGTGCCCCACCCCCCTGCAGATTCTCACCTCTGCTAATCCCACCCCACCCCCTGCAGTTTCCCACTACTGCCAATTCTTTTCTTATAGTATTATAATTGTTCAAGGTCCACTTATGAGTGAGAACATGTGATACTCAGCTCTTTGTTTCTGTGATAGATCACTCAGTATTATAGACTCTAAGTGCATCCAAGTTGCTGTGAAATTCATAATTTTGTCCTTCTTTATGGTTACATAATATTCCATTGTGTATATGCATCACATTTTTTTTTTTATTCAGTCCTTTTTCGATGGGCAGCATGGTTGGTTCCATGTTTTTGCTAGTGTGAACAATGCTACAATAAACATGTGTGCAGGTAACTTAAATTTTTTTTTTTTGTAGAGACAAAGTCTTGCTATGTTGCCTAGGCTGGTCTCAAACTCCAGGACTCAAGCAATCCTCCTGCCTTGGCCTCCCAGAATGCTGGGATTACAGACTTGGGATTACAGACTTGAGCCACTGTGACTGGCCTGGGAAAAGATTCTTTAAACTGGGATATTCACACCCAAATCTTTGGGCTCCTTTTGCCTTTCTTTTATTGGGTTTATTTTTCTAAGATCTACCTCCATTTTCTCAAAAGGAATTTTATTTATTTATTTATTTTTTTAGTTGGAATCACACTCCACCAGGTTGGAGTTCAGTGGTACACTCATGGCCACCGCAACCTCAACCTGCTGGGCTTAGGTCATCCTTCTGCCCCAGCCTTCTTAAAACATTGCACCTTGTTCATGGTGTGGAGCAATAATTTTTTCTAAATTGTGTCAGTTATTTTATAAACTCTCTGGGCCTTGTGTCCTTGGACAAGCCACTCTCTGCAGCACTGACACAGAACCAGAGGCAACTACTTCGGGGTCAGGGGGAGCATCTTTGGATCAGAACCAGCATTGCCGACTGATTCCCACCCCTCCATTAGTGATGGAAGGAAGTGCTCAGGGATAGTTTCCAGCGGCTGCAAGCGTCCCCACTTAGAGATGTGTGAGGTTGAATGAGCTACTTAACCTTTCTGAACTTTAGGCTCCACATTGGTGCAATGGTTGTACCTCAAACATTGAGAATTAGGAGAATTAAGACAAGCAAAGCATGTTTCCTATAGTTATTAATAAACACTCTTGGCCAAAGTTTGTAAGGTGATCCTACAATCTCCCTACTCATATGCTCCCAGACACTGAGGTGTATCCTTGTCATAATCTGTGGCCATCTTAGATTGTGCGTGCCTTTTGGGGCCAAGAGCCAGGTGCTTCCCACAGCACTGTGCAGTCTTAGAGCGGGTGCTTTATCAGGCAAGCAAGAGCCAGGACTGGAGGTGAGGTGGCCACGTTCTTGAGCTCATTCTTGTGAGCCAGCTTCAGAGTTTTAAATGTTGGCAAGAAAGGAAACACTCTCCAGATAGAGTCACATGAATCGAAGTCTCAGTATTTGTGTTGTGCTTAAATGAAGCAGCTTGTGACGTGGGTATTCAATTTCTGTGATCTGTTCTAAATTTAAGCCTGCAAAATGTCAAGTTATCTCACTATTTTGCTTGGGTTAAAAAAATTAGATTTATGGCTAAATGTTATAAGAACTTCTGCTTCATTTCAAACCCTGGCAGTCCCCTTAAAAGCAGCAGTTGATCAGTAAGTCCCTTCTTGAGCCTAAGGTCAGTGTCCTGGTCCTGGAATGGACACTGGCAACAAGATCCAAACCTTTTGTTCCACCATGTCTTGGGAGAAGGTTGGCAGGCTCCAATTGCTTCTGGCATCACCTGTGCTCCCTACTCCTGTCACCTCCAGCCCCCTTCCTTGGGTCCCTCCAGGCAGAGGCCTACTCCGAGAGCTGCCACGGAGCACCTCCAAAGACAAGAGTTTGGGACGTTCCTCCATGACCTGGGTGCTGAATCCTCCTGGCCCTCAGCAATGTGGCCCTGGGACAGGGAGAGGTTTGGGCAAAGTTGGACACCCTGAAAGGACACCCTGGGCTTAGGTGGCCTACTCGAAAGGATACCCTGGACTTAGTGCTGAGGCCTGAGTGATAGTGCCTGGTATCTCAAGTCACTTTCCAATGTCCTTGGATGTCTACAACTTAAAGAAGGCATCTGGGTAAAATATGTAGTTATTGGTTTTTGTTTTCTTATGTAATGGCTTTTAATAACATGCCATTTCTTTATCGAAAGCCTGATTTAAGAAAAGCTTTGTAGTAACCAAATGGGCCCACTGTTTATTCATTTTCTTTTTTTAAAACTTTTAAAAAATTTTTCTTTATTTCAATAGCTTTAGAGGGTACAAATAGTTTTCATCTGGGCTTTAAGTGTACCCTCCAGCCCCACCTATGTGAAAATGTGGTATATATACACTATGGAGCACTATTCAGCTATCAAAAATAATGGGATAATGTTTATTCATTTTCTAACCAGATTTGGTTACACCGTCGATCTGGAATAGATAAGAAAACTTACTTTCTTGTAACTTATAGTCTAAATGACTGTATCTACGGTGTGTCTGTTCCTTTCACAGCTTGATTAATACTGACTAACTTAGAAACCATAAGTTGTCAACTGCCCTCCTCCAATACCACAAGAGCTGCCCAAAGCCACGCAGTCAGAGCCAGCCCCTATGTTGTACACGGTTATAATCTCATCTCCCCATTTTTATTCTCAGCGTGTTACTCTCCACAGTCGTTTTGTGTGTTTATCTTCTGCCCCCAGAGCACAGAATGGAAACTCCTAAGTCAGTCTTGTCCACAGCTGTGTCCACAGAGCCTGGGACAGCAAGGGGCTCAATGCCCAGGGCTCCTGCCGCTTTAACTCTGTTACCTGGGAAAGCCCATGACAGCAGTGGAGAACAGCAAAGGAAGGAAAGGATTATGGGAGAGAGGGATGGAGGGATCTCTACTGGGGAAAGGAAGCTATATCCAGGGAAAGTCCAAGCAGGGGAAATCAAGGAAAGGCCCAGTGATAACGTGGAGGGAAGAGGAGAGTTACAGAGCATGGCTTCCTCCTTTCTCCTTTTCTGGACCTTCTTACAGAAATAAAGAATAATTTCAAGAATGAATTAAGCTTTTCAGTCAAGCTGGTTCCCAGGCAAGCTGCCTAATGTTCACGCGATCCTCTTTCCCATGCTCACACCCATGAATAGGCTCAGATCAGCTGCCAGAATCCATCCCTTCCTCTGCTTCCATCAAAGTTCTCACTGGCTGTCAGATACCCTGGGACTTGAAGGCCATGTCCAACAGTTATTAGCTGTTCAACACACCCTCTGTGGATGCCCATGCCTACCTACCTACCTACCTGAGAATGAGAATTACGACACGAGCTTTGCTCACAGACTTTCAGAGATATAAGTCAAGGAGGAGCTGATGTAGGGTCAGGGGTGAGGTCAGGGCTGAGGAGCACTGTCAAATGAAGCAGGAGGGGCTATGGGCAGCGTAAGGGTCTGTTCAGGCTGCCAGAACAAAACACCACAGACTCAGCGGCTGAAACAACAGACATTTATCTTCTCACGCTTCTGGAGGCTAGAAGCCAAAGGTCAAGGTGTCCACACATTTGGTTTCCCATGACCTCTTGCTCCTTGGCTTGCAGATAGCCTCCTTCTCTATGTGTCCTCATGTGAGTTTCCCTCTGTGAACACACCTGGTGTCTCTGTGTGTCAAAATCTCTCCTTTTCATAAGGACACCAGCCATATTGAATCAGGGCCCATCTTAACAGCCTCACATTAACTTCATCACCTCCTTAAAGGCTCTATCTCCATATATAGTCACATTCTGAGGGACTGGGTTGAGGGCTTCAATGTGTGGATTTTGGTGGGAGACATACAGGCAGTGGAGAAGCATAAGGCTGCAAGCCCTGTTGGCTTTGGAGGTTTGGAAGGATGAGAGAGGGAAAGGGGGATGCTGTAGCAGTTAGACACAGGCAGCTGCTGGAGTTTGGAACCATCAGTTAGAGTGGGGATTGTGTTATGGGTTGAACTGTGTCTTCAAAAAAAGGTAAGTTGAAGTCCTAACCCTCAGTACCTTAGGATGGGATCTCACTTGGAAACAGCGTTTTATAAGGGTAATCAAGTTAAAATGAGGTCATTAGGGTGGGGCCTAGTCCAATATGACTGGGATCTTTATACAAGGTGGAAATTTGGAAACAGAGACAGACACGCACAGAAAGAAGACACACAGGGAGGATGCCATGTGAAGACAGAGGATCGGCATGATGTATCCACAAGTCAAGGAATGCTGAAGTTTGCCAGCAGGCCACCAGAAGCTAGGAAGAGGCCAGAAATGGTTTCAGGTATGGAAGTCCTGTGGCACCTTGATTTCAGACTTCTAGAGTTCAGAACTGTGAGACAATAAATATTTCTGGTTTTTTAGGTTATCTAGTTTGTGGCACTTTGTTTTGACAGCCCTAGGAAACTACGACAGATCGCGTCTGAGACCTTGGACCAACCGTCCCTGATCTGGCCATCAGGCTGCCAATACCTGCACAAACCAAACTTGGGCAGGTCACATATGTGTCAGGGACAATGGGACACTATGACCTTGGGATGAGTGCCCTGCACCCACAGATGACCACCTTCAGCCTGCTGCCCACCTATTGACAAATCCAGACTTTAACAGCACACGGAGACCTTGCTTTCTAATATGGGACAGAAATCATTTCTGGTCTTTAGGCGCAACTCTGGTTTGAATGTCCCTTCCAAAACTCATGTGGTTTTGCTTGTTTGTTTGTTTTTGAGACAGGGTCTCACTTTGTCATCCAGGCTGGGGTACAGTGGCACAATCACAGCTCACCGCAGCCTCAAACTCCTGGGCTCAAGTAATCTTTCTGCTTCAGTCTCCTGAGTAGCTGGGACAACAGGCACATGCCACCATACGTGGCTTATTTTTCTGTTTTTTTAGAGATGCACTCTTGCTTTGTTGCCCAGGTTGGTCTCAAACTTCTGGCATCAAGCAATCCTCCCACCTCAACCTCCCAAAGTGCTGGGATTATAGGCATGAGTCACTGTGCCCATCTGAAATTGAATTGTCATTGTAACAGTATTAAAAGGTGGAAGTTTCAACAGGTGATTAGGGCATGAGAGCTCTGCTCTTATAAATGAATTTATGTTGTTATTGCAGAAATTAGATAGTTATTGCAGAAGCAAGCTACTGATAAAAAGGATAAGTTTGTCCCCCTCCCTCTGTCTTGCATACCCTCTTGCTCTTCTTCTGCATTTCACTGTGGGATGATATAGCATGAGGACTTCACCAGACGTTGGCTTTTCAATCTTGGGATTCCCAGCCCCCAGAACTGTGAGAAACAAATTTTTGGTCTTTATAAATTACCAAGTCTCAGATATTCTATTATAGCAGCACAAAATGGACTAAGAAAGGTTCTAAAATACCTTGGCCTCTCATCCCTGGGAACCTAATTACACCCTGTACTGTATTGGGTTCTCTGCGTGTCACAAAACTTCCTACTCAGTGCTTAATCTTTGATGCCCTCATTTTTGTCTTCTTTTTAACTGACTCCACTCTGTTTTGTGTACTTGGAGCAAGATAGCCTACCATAAAAACAAAATGATCAACACTCTAATATCTGCACAAAATTGAAAAAAAAAAGGCTTCCAAAATAAACTCTACAGTGGCAGAAATCCTTGTTTTATTCCCACTGATAGATTTTTAAGCACCTAGAGCAAATATTTATCGAACATGCACCAAATAGAAATATGTTGAATGAATAATGATTGATAATGGAGGAGACATGTATCTATTCTGAATAGATCCCAAGAATTAATCAGTAAAGTATATAGGAACTTGAGATGTTCAAAATAAACTGGTAGTATTTCAGAAGATAGGCAATCTTATCTTAAAGAATTAACTTAAATTTGTTTGTTTTGTTTTTTTGCATTTTCCTTTACTGCTTCCCTTGCACACTCTTACATGGCAGATGGTTTTCCCCAATAGCCCTCATACTACTTGGCCTGGAAGGTAGGTAAGGGACTCTCCTTATTTCTTAGCTTTTTAAACTCCTGGTACACCATCACTTTGTTCAACATAGGCCCCTATTAAGCTGTGTAGATTTACATAAAGATGGTTCCTCTGTCAGCCTAGACTGTCAGTTCCTTGAATTTCTTTCCCTCAAAAACCATCTTTCATTCTGCCTTACTTCTATTTCTTGGGTACATTTATTGCCATAATCTCATTTTCATGCATCTGACCACCACCATTGATCTTTCCAATAAATTTCCCCCAGCCCCCCAATTCTGGCAACCCTTAAATCTATCACTCTTACTGCTTTTCACCACCTCTCACCCATTAGGTATAATCTTTCCTCATCTTCTCCTGCTTGAATTCTGTGGTTAATCATGATAATCACTCCTCTAGCACATTCTCAACTCTCGCCCCTCTCCATTTGTCATGTTGGCTTGACAAAGAAGCAATTTGATTAAATGAAAATCTCTGTTTCCTCTGTGCCTGCTCTCATGTAGTTGAATATGGGTGGGAAAAAAAAATACACAATCTTGCTGGCTGATCTCATCTTAAATGCATGACTGCAAATCTCAAATGGTCTTTTGATGCCACTGAACAATCTTACTCTACTTCCCTAATCCATTCACCCTTCCACTTCTTTGCTTGAGAATGTCAAAATTCTCTTATCTCAGACTTCCAGCACCTTCTCCCCAACCTCTCGGATGATGATCTCGCCTCCTACTTCACCAAGGAAACAAGCATCAGAGGGTTTCTACCAACTGCAGACCACATCTGTCCACCTGCAGGCACTTGCACCTGCAGCCTCTGTTGTTTCCCTTTTCCTGCTGGTGAATCGTCTGTGCTGCTGTCTAAAGTCAATTCCGCCACTCATGCTGTCATCCCAGCCTCTCTTATCTGCTCAAGGGCATCGCGCCATCAATTCTATCCTCTCTCTTGCATCAATAATTTTCCTTCTCTGCAATTTCTCCCATCCGAGGAGGGGGGAAAATAAATAAATAAAAAACTGCTTTTGACCTGAGTTCTTTCACCAGGCACTACCCCATTTATTTGCTTCTTTATATAGAATCATCCATACTCACTGACTTTAGTTCCTCTCCTTCCAGAGTCTTTCAAACTTTTTTCTGATTGAACTTTAACTCACATCAACCACCAAGACTGTTCTTCTCAAAGTCATCAGTGTCCCCGTGTTGACATTGTAACAATGTATGATGGTTCTGTGTACTGCCATCTTTTCAAAAATACTTGGTATTGCCAGACTTTAATTTTTGCAAAATAAGCGGGTGAGAATTTTTAAAGCTTTAATTTCAACTTCCCAGGTTCTAATGACATTGCTCATTTTTTCATGTGATCACTGGCTATTTGCACTATCTCTTCTCTTACAGATCTACTTATTACCTTTTTATTACTATATATATATATGAATATATATTCATTGCAATTTTTCTATTTAGCTGTCTGTCTTTTTCTTACTGATTTGTAGGATTTCATTTTTATTATGGATACTAATCTGTGATTTTATGTGCCACAAACATCTTCTCCAAAAATAAATTTTTTGGAGCTTGATGCTTTCTTATGAATAGAAAAATTTTAATTTTAATGTAGTTGCCATTGTCTGTGTTTTCCTTTAAGTTTAGTACTTTTTGTGACTTGCTTAAAACATTCTTTTTTTATCCTGAGATCATAAAGATATTGTCTTATTACAAAACTTTTAATGTTTCATGTTTTACATTTAGATTCCCAATTCATCTGGAATTATCTTTGTGTATGGTGTGAAGTAGGGATATATTTTCTTTTTAAAAAAATCCAAATAATCAGTTGTGTTAGCATTTATGCAGTCTATCCTTTAAAAAAAAGTTTTAATTTTAAAGATGTGGGATACAATTCAGTGTTAGATATATAAATGTTCATTATGTAGGTACCCTTGCTGATGAGGTGTGCCCCTCCCCCAGGACTACCTTTATCTCTTGGTCGACAGTGCCTCATCAAGTGCATATCAAATTTCCATATATGGCCAGATGCAGTTGCCCATGCCTGTAATCCCAGTAGTTTGGGAGGCTGAGGCAGGAGGATTGCTTGAGATCAGGAGTTCAAGAGCAGCCTAGACAACACAGCGAGATCTCGTCTCTACAAAAAAAAAAATTAGCTGAGCATGGTAACACACACCCATAGTCCCAGCTATTTACGAGGCTGAGGTGGAAGGAACATCTGAGCACAGGCGGTGGAAGCTGCCGTAAACTGTAATCCTGGCATTGCACTCCAGCCTGGGCAACAGAGTGAGACATTAAAAAAAAAAGTTTTCATATATGTGTAGGTCTGCTTCTGAGCTCTCTTTTCTGCTCTGTGGGTCTATTTATCTGTTCTTCCATGTTCATGAATAGCGTGATTTAAATATAAAAATATATTATTTTCTATTGCTATCACTTTAAAATAAGTCTTTGTATCTTGAAGGTCCATGCTGTCCTCACTTTTGTTCTCGTTCAAGAGTGTCATGGATATGGTCTCTATATAAATTTAGAAGTAACTTAAGGCCCATGAGATCATCTATTAGGGTTGACTGGAGTTATATTTTCTTTTCTTTTTTTAAATTTTGTAGTTAGAGTCTCATTCTGTAGCCCAGGCTGGAGTGCAATGGCACACTCACTGCCACCCCAGCGTCTACCTGATGGGCTCAGGAGATCCTTCTGCCTCAGCCTTCCAAGTAGCTGGAACTACAGGTGCATGCTACCACGCCTGGCTAATTTTTGATTTATTGTAGAGACGAGGTCTTGCCAAGTTGCCCTAACTGGTCTCGAACCCTCAGGTTCAGGCAATCTACTGGTTTTGGCCTCCCAAAG
This sequence comes from Carlito syrichta, assembly GCF_000164805.1. NCBI lineage: Eukaryota > Metazoa > Chordata > Mammalia > Primates > Tarsiidae > Carlito > Carlito syrichta. The sequence continues at coordinate 82,328 of NW_007036702.1, forward strand.
TGTTGGAATTATAGGCTGAGCCACTGAGCCTGACCAGGAGTTATATTTTCTTTATTGGTTACTTAGAGAAAAAATAACATATTTTTATATTTAAATCACTCTATTCATGAACATATTATCTTTCTACATTAGAGTAAAACTTTTAATGCAGTTTTATAATTTTATTCATGAATATCTTTTATAACTTTTGTAAGGTTTATTCCTAAATTTTCATTATTTTTGTGGTATTCAACATAGTATCTTTGAAAAATTTTATTTTCTAAATCTTTGTTGCAGGTAGATAGACATGCTAAGGATTTTTGCATTTTTCAGTAGTAGCAGCAATCCTGATAAACTTGCTTATTAATTCTGATAATTAGTCTGTAGATTTTTGGCATTTTCATATAGAAAGTCCTATTCTAGCTAGATAAATAATGGTAATTTTGTTTCTTATATTCCAATCCTGATACCTTTTGTTATTTTTATTTTATTATACTCAGTGCTACAGTGGATACAGAGTAGTTGGATCCCAGGGCAAACATTTCACCATTGAACCCTTAGTTTAGAGTTAGGATTAGTTTTTGTTAGAAATCTTTTATCAGGTTAGGAAAGTTTCTCTCTTCCAAATTTGCTAAGAGATTTAAAAAATTTTTTTAATCATAAAAGGATGTTAAATTTTATTAGGTGCTTTAACTGCATCTACTGGGCATATCCTATTGTCTTTTCCTTTCAACTATTAGTGTGATAAATTACCTTGTTTGATTTTTAATATTCAACTACCATCGCATTCTTGGAATAAACCCAGTTTGGTTGTGTTTTATTATCTTGTTATGTACTGCTGGACTTGATCTGCTAATATTTTGTATAGAGCTTTTGCTTTTATGCTCATGAGTAAGATAGGCTTTAACTTTCATTTATTGGACTGTCTTATCTGACTTTACTAACTTCGGGAAAGGAGTTGGGAGAGTGTTTTCTCTTTTTTATTCTCTGGATGAGTTTGTGTAAGTTGAAAAATTTTTCCTCAAATATTTGATTGAATTTACTCCTAAAAGCATCTGAGCCTAGCAGTTCCTTTTGGGGAAGGTTTTGAATTTTTCTGTTTGTCTGTTCTTATTTCTAATTTTTTTGAAGAGCAGTTTTAGGCCGGGCGCAGTAGCTCAGCCTATAATCCTAGCACTTTGGGATTGCCTGAGCCTGGGGGTTCGAGACCAGCCTGGGCAACTTGGTGAGACTTCGTTTCTACAGTAAATCAGAAAACAAGCTGGGCATGGTAGCTCATGCCTGTAGTTCCAGCTACTTGGAAGGCTGAGGTGGAAGGATTGCCTAAGTCCAGCAGGTTGAGGCTGTGGTGGCCGTGAGAATGCCACTGCATTCCAGCCTGGGCAGCAGACTGAGACTCCAACTCAAAAAAAGAAAAAGCAAAAAAAGAAGCAGCTTTAGGTTCACAGTAAAATTGAGCAGACAGTAATAGAGTTCCTATATCTCCCTGCCCCCACACTCACAGTGTCCCCATTATTAACACCCTCAACCAGAGCGGCACATTTGTTACAATTGATAAGCCTACTTTGACACATCAGTATTACCCAAAGTCTATAGTTTATATTAAGACTCAGTCTTGGTGCTGAACATTCCATAAATTTGGAAAAATTTATGATGGCAGGTGTTCACCATAAAACTATCATAGAGTGGTTTCACTGCCCTAAAAACCCTCTGTGCTCCATCTATTTATCACTCCTTTTGGAGAACATTTAAGAATAGTGATTCCATTTTTTGTGAGTTAGTTCTTTGGTAAATTATATTTTTCAGAGAAGGTTTTCCATTTGTATATGTTCTTCAATGTATTTATTCAACAATAGTGTGTGCCCACTACATTGACTCTTTGAGGTTCTATCAAATGTCCTTTGTGTGTTCTAAGTTTCACTGATGGTGTATACAAATTGAGGATTGTATAGTCTGCTCAACTCAACTGTTTGTTATCATGTGCTGGCCTTCTGCTATTTGCCTCAAAGTTTTGACTGATATGAATAAAGCCATCTCATTTTTACTTGGGTTAGTATTTGTCTAAAAAATTATTTTCTGTATCTTTTCATTTTAAACCTTTCTATGTTGTTATGTTTTAGGTATATGTCTTAGAATAGTGGGAATCTGCCGGGGGTGAGGGGCCAACACACCTCAACAACAAGGGTACATGCATAATGAACATTTGCATACCTAATCCTGAATTGTACCCCACATCTTTAAAATTAAAAATTACAAAAAAGAATATAGCAGAATTTTTTTTACAGTTCCTTACTATTGTATTTTTTTATTTATTTTTAATTTTAAAGATGTGGGGTACAATTCAGGATTAGGTATGCAAATGTTCATTATGAATGTACCCTTGTTGATGAGGTCTGCCTCTCTTCTCCTGGGAGTTTCCCACTACTGCCAATCCTTTTTTTATAGTATTATGATAATTGTTTAAGGTCCGCCTGTAAGTGAGAACATTTGATATTCAGTTCTTTGTTTCTGTGATAGGTCACTCGGTATTACAGATTCTAAGTCCATCCAGGTTGCTGTGAAGTTCATAATTTTTTCCTTCTTTATGGCTGCATAATATTCTATAGTGTATAATATTCCATCCACATTTTTTTATCCAGTCCTCTTTCGATGGGCAGCATGGTTGATTCCATGTTTTTGCTATCGTGAACAAAGCTGCAATAAACATATGTGTGCAGGTATCTTTTTCATAGAGTGATTTGAGTTCCTCTGGGTATATTCCCAGGAGGTGGACTGTGGGGTCGTATGGAAGGTTGATTTTTAGATCTTTTAGTAATCACCAAACTGTTTTCCACAGAGGTTGTATTAGTTTACACTCCTACCAACAGTGCACATCCTCTCCAGCAACTGTTGCTTTTTAAGTTATTGATGACGGCCATCCTGACTGGAGTTAGGTGGTATCCCAGTGTGGTTTTAATTTGCATTTCTTTGATGACTAATGAGGCTGAGCATTTTTTTTTTCCGTGTATCTGTTGGCTGCTCATGTCTTCTTTTGACAAGTGTCTATTCATATCTTTTTGCCCACTTTGTAATGGGGTTGTACAACTCTTAACTATTAAGTATATCATTCAGCCCATTTTTTTGGTGGTTTTTTGGGGTATGGACATATTTGAACTTACTTCCAACATTTTATGATATGCTTTCCATTTGCACTCATTTTTTTTTTTTTTTTTTGAGCTAAAGTCTCACTCTGGCCCAGGTTGGAGTGCAGTGGCACGCTCATGGCCACCACAGCCTTGACCTGCTGGGCTCAGGCAATCCTTCCACTTCAGTCTTCCAAGTAGCTAGAACTACGGACACACACTATCATGCTCAGCTTATTTATTTATTTATTTTTTGATTTATTGTAGAAATGAGGTCTCACCAAGTTGCCTGGGCTGGTCTTGAGCCCTGAGCTTAGGCAATCCTCTCGCCTTGGTCTCCCAAAGTGCTGGGATTACAGGCTTGAGCCACCATACCTGGCTGTATTCATTTTAAATTATATTTTTTGGAATAGATAACATTTTCTCTCATATTCTATTCTTTTTTTTGCTTTACTAAATCCTATTAGGATTTACTAATTCTATTTCTTTTTTTCTGATGTTTGTCCTAAAAACTAAAACATGTATTCTAAAAGAATGTAAAGCTAATCAATATCTTTTTTTTCCAAATAACACAAGGACCTTAAGAAAATTACAGCAAGAAATTGTCTGTTGTGCTAGCTTAAAAAAAAAAAAAAACCCACAATTTGCATATTATTTTTGATAACATCAATTTTAGATTTTTCCAAAATTATAATTTTTAAAAGTTTACTCACTCTTTTTCTATATCTCATATCTATGTTCTGGAATTCTTTTCTTTTTTTCTTTTCTCTTCTACTTTTTTTTTTTTTTTTGAATCAGAGTCTCGCTCTGATACCTAGCCTGGAGTGCAGTGGCATGCTCATGGCTACCACAGCCTTGGCCTACTGGTCTCAGGTCATTCTTCCACCTTAGCCTTCCAAATAGCTGTAACCACAGGTGTGTGCCACCATATTCTGCTAATTTTTTTTTAATTGTAGAGACAAGGTCTTACATGTTGCCTAGGCTGGTCTTGAACCTCTGTGCTCAGGCAATCCTCTTGTTCTGCCTCCCAAAGTGCTGGATTACAGGGGTGAGCCACTGTGCCCAATTTTTCTCTTATTATTTATCATATGATTCCTGTGGGAATGAAAGAAGCTTCACTGCTGACAGTGAATGAGAGGCTCTGTCAAGGTGGTGAAAATCAACAACTTTCACCTCCCATCAACAGTTTCTCAAAGTCAAGATCCCGATGAACTTGACCTCTCATTTTTAGTCACAGTGAGGAAATCCAGAGTCTAGGTGACTTCAAAGGTGTAAAATATCCCAAAATAATAAAATCTTTTATTTCTTTCTAAAATATTTTAATCAGAGAAAGCTACTTTATTTTATGAAATCCCATCATAAAATGGATTTTGCTATGACAAAGACAAAAACAGACTTACCACAATAAAAAACAAAACAAAACAAAACACAACAGGTTTACCTTAGGATACAATTGAAGATCCCTGGATTCATGAAGTTGAGTCTGTTTTATTCCAGTCATACTGCTGGCTTCATTAAAAAACTCACAATTCACCAGGCAGATAGTTGATCATTTTTAAAATCATACTAAAGTGAGATAGTCTCAGCAGCAAAGCAAGTGACTGGAGCAGGGGTTTGACTGTTGTGTGTGTCCTAACTTACATCTTAAGCTAGGCTGTAAGCTCCAGAGAACAGCAGCCTATTTCATTTATCTCTGCATGGTGCCCAGCACATAATATACACATCCAAGAGAGAACAAGTCTAGGCTTCTCTGCCTAGGGTCACCTGACTGTAGGTGTGCAAGGATGGGAGTGTGTCTGGCTATTGATGGTATATACCAAGGGCTTCCCTACCTGTCTGTTGGCCGCCGATGGAGTTTATGTCAGTAGATCTTGGAATTTCATGCTGAAATACAGGCAATGCAGATGAACAATAAAATAAAACTCAATTATGAGTTTTCTACCCACAGAAAAGTACTGGCAATATTTTGGTTTAGATTCCACTAGATTTTTTTTCTAAGCACACATATATGTAACTCCAAAAATGGGATTCTTTTTCACAAGTATTGTTAAAATTCAAACAACATAGAATACATAGCATAAAATGTTCCTGTGCCATTAACCTCATCTAATCAGACTCATCCAGACTCATTCCACAAACCATTCCTTATTGACCTGGTAGTGAGTATCTTTCCTGACATTGAAAAAGCTCATTTACATACAAACATTGTGTGTGTGTGTGTGTGTGTGTGTGTGTAGTTTTCCTAAAATATATGATCCTTTTGTTTGTAAGACATGCCATGATTTTATATACCACTAAGAAAGAAAAACATTGTCAATTAATATATGATATCATTTTTTAACACGCATCCAAATTTTAGATGCTCACGGGGGAAGGGGGGAGAAACTTATAATCATGCTGTATGTTTTAAAATATATATGTGTATATATATATTAGATGTTGTATTGTTCTGTCTTGCTTTTCTCATTTAATGATATGTCATAAAGAAATTTCTGTGTGACTTTTTGCTCTTTTAAAACTCTGCTAGTCATCTGGTTATAAACAGATCATGTATTTGTCGAACCATTCTCTGATGAAGAAACTTTAGGTTGTTTTCAGTTTTTTACTCTAAAAAAAAGCTGCAGTAAACATCAATGTTTATATATAATTTTTATTGCACTTTTATCCTAATTTGAAAAAAATGAACATAAATGTACTAAAAATAAACATTCTGAAAGGACAGAAAGTACACAAAATAAACTATTGATTTTATATTTATCTCACATTTTTTAAATAAAAGAAAAAATATACATATAAAGTTATGAGCCTTTTGTGCCATTTTTTTCTTTCCCTTTCCTGAGGCAACTGCTTTCCTGAATTTGATACTTATTCTTCCACTCTGTTTTTATACTTTAGCTACATGTGTATATGTCTATTTTATATATACATAAATAACAATCATGCTGTTTTATTTTGTCAATTTTCATAATATATACATAAATAGAATATATTATACATATCACTCCACTTTGCATTCAATAGTACTTTTGAAATCTTCATAAATGTAGATGGGGTGAATTCCAAGAAGTGAAACCCTGGATGAAAGAGTGTGTGCCTTTGCAATTATATTAGCTGTTACAGGATCATCCTCCCAAAACGGGGACAGCAATTTCCACCTTCTTCAACAGTGTGTGAAAAATCATCACAACCTCACCAACAGTTAACATTGCCAATCATTCTGAAATCTGTCAAATCTACTGACAAATAATCCATTTTTTAATGAACACTTGTGAAGTTAACTTTTTTCACGTTTATTGGCTATTTGTATTATGTAAAGTTCCTGTCATTTTATTAATCCTTTTTTTTCTTTTAAAGTATTCTGTTAAAAATTCACCTTTTTGACTGATCTCTATATAGTATGACTAATATTCTCCTACTTGGTGGCTTTTAAAGACAATACCCTTTAGCCAGGCTCGGTGGCTCAGTCTGTAATCCCCTGCCTTTGGGAGGCTGAGGTGAGTGGATTGCCTGAGCCCGCGGGTTCGAGACCCGCCTGGGCAGCAAGACCTCATCTCTACAATAAATCAAAAAATCAGCCAGGCGTGGTAGCGCATGCCTGTAATTCCGGCTACTCGGAAGGGAA
>NW_007036702.1:89070-89455 GCF_000164805.1 Carlito syrichta
CTCTGTCACTCAGACTAGAGTGCAGTGGCCACTCCCAGCCACTGCAGCCTTGACCTGCTGGGTTCTGACAGCCCTTCCACCTCAGCCTTCCAAGTAGCTGGAACTGCAGGCATGTGCTACCATGCCCGGCTAATTTTTTAAAATTTATTGTAGAGATGAGGTTTTTGCCAAGTTGCCCAGACGGGTCTCGAACTCGAGGGCTCAGGTAATCCACTCACCTCAACCTCCCAAAGTGCTGAGATTACAGGCTGAGCCACCAAGCCCAGCCTAGGAAGGCCTTTCTTGCCTCAAGAATATGGGCCAAGCTTGGTGTGTCAGCCTGTAATCCTAACACTTTGGGAGGCCGAGGTGAGTGGGTTGCCTGAGCCTGTGGGTTCGAGACCAG